>NC_000067.6:177465069-177577569 GCF_000001635.26 Mus musculus | reverse complement strand
GCTTTCTGGGGCCTCACATGAGTTCTGGGTACTTAACGATGAGGAGATTATAGAGGAACCAGAGAGCTGGTGGGATGTAGTTCGTGGAGATGCAGAAGTGAATGAGCAGGATCCCCACCGCCTCCGTGTGAGGCTTTTAACTCTTGAGGGTTTATGATTCAGATTCCAGCATTAGACACAGGTGTTTAGGAATCTATAAAAATGGATGAGAACTGAACACTTTATTGGGCCCCAAAGAAAACTATTAAATTGAATTAATAAAATTTCAATTTGTGAAAATGGCATCATAATGACTTATTTAATCGCTAAGTTTAGTACAATTGTCCTTTAGTATCCATGGGGGGCCTGCTCTAGGACAGTACTCCCACATCTAAATCAGACACGCCTGTGCTGTGCAAAATGAAACAATATTTGCATATAAACACACAAAGCCCCCCAAATAATTTAAATCATCTCTAGATGACTTTATAAACCCAGTGTAGAGTGAAAATGTTACTGAAATAATTGTTTTACTGCATTGCTTAGGGGATAATATAAAAAAAAACCATAAATAAGAGCCTATGTGAATTCACTATAGATACACTTTCCCCCGAGTATTTCCTATCCAACATGGCATGCAGAACATCTAGTTACGGACAACCGGCTGTTAATTAAATGACACATTTGAAACCAACAAATCTATAGTTTTCTTTCTCTCTCTCTTTTTTTTTCCCCAAGAATTCCTAAGCAGGCTCAAGAACTGCCAGGAAGCGACCGCCAATCATCATTTACATTACTTGTAGCCAAAACATTTCAAAAGCAAAAATTACCATTTTAAAATGTATTTTTGCGGCAAAAGAAAAAAATACTCATTAGATTGGATATGAGGTGTGGAGTTAGGACCCAGAATTGAGAAGTTGTCAGCAAGGTTCTCACAAGTTCCCACCCATACCGGACAGCCCAGTGGGCAAAAGTGAAGCCCACTGCGGAGACCCGAGGTAGGAAAGCCTTCTTGCTCCAGCTCCCTGTGGGCACCCATGCCTCCCCCTCTGCCCTCTACACCATGGCCTCCTTCATCTACTTCAGTAACTGTTTTCTGGAACAAATTCTTCTATAGCGATCCTTTCCAGGATGCTACAGTAACAAGAGTTCTCAAAGGCTTTGATTGATGGGGTTTTGAAACATGCTTTCTTTTGGGTAATATTTATATTTGATCCCTTTTGGACCAACTGCACATAACTAGAGCTTATCACATTGCTGGAAACTATGGGAAGACTCAGAGGCGCAGGAGCCTGCCGAGCCCCGAGAGAACAAAGATTAATACCCATTTGTGCCTCACTGCCCCTGACCTCTGCTATCTGTAAATGTTTGGAAAGGATGGGGGCGCATCATGATCTATGATATGGTGGCTGCCATTCCAGTTGTTCTGTCTTCAGATGTGATTTATCATTCTCTATGGTGACACAAATCATGGCCCTAACTTGATGGGCTGGCATGCTAGATCTACTGACGGCAGCAGTGTGGACCTGAGTTTTCATCCTAACATTTTAAACCTGACTCAGAGCTAACCGCCTGCTTCAATTCGTAAATATGCTGCAAAAACGCACTTTGCAAACTCTTTGGTTTCGATGATGGCTGGGAGCAGCAGGTCCTTTCCAACCCTTGGGAGGACCAATGAGAAGGCATATGAATAGTGAAATAGTCTATTTTTTTATTTAAATTTTTTTATATTCATTTTATGGGGCCGAAGAGAGGATTAAGCAGTTAAAACTGCTGGTTGCTCTGTCAGAGGACCTGAGTTTTATTAGCACCCATCACGGGTGGCTCACAACTGCATATAACTCCATCTCCGGGGGAACCAACGCCCTCTTCTGACAAGGTTGTTGAGGTGAAATAGCTGTTCTACTCTGAGTGTCTGTGTGAGGGTATGTGCACATATGTGTAGGGACCTGGGGATACCAGAAGAGGGCGTTAGATGCTTCAGAACTGGAGCTACTGGCCAACCTACCAGCCAAAACAAGGTCTAATTGAAGATGAAAATTTGCCCCCACTTTTCTCTCTTGCCTGCCTTCCTTTTAGCATGAATAATATGCCGAGCGACCAGTGAGACTAGCCTGCATCCAGCTACCTTCAGAAGCACTGAAGGAGAGGAGGCCCTGCCCGTGTCCTCTCTTGAGACCTGACACTCAGGAGTCTGCTCAATAGCTCTCCGTCAGACACAGAGGGCCTGCAGGCTTTCTGTAGGCCAGTGCTGGCCTCTGGAGAGATCTATCTGTTCCCAAAGCAGGGCCAGCCATCAAACTAGATCTTTGCAGTCTGCCCCCCAGTGTGACCATGCTCCCTGCAATGGATGGGAACAAGAGGACATGAGGAGGTTCTATGGGAAAATACCCCATTTCTTTGAAGCCTGTTCCTTTCTGTAAAGGGTGGTTTCTATAGAAAGTAAATAACTTTAATTATTAAAAAAAAATGACAGCGTATCACTTCTCTTTGGAATAATCTTTGTATTTAATGAGAACTATTATTATTTCTTTATATAAACAATCCAAGGATCTTGGATTTAAAATTAATTTGACCATTTATTTTCTTTTTTCTCCTTTGAAACAGAGACTTACTATGCAACCGAGGTTGGTCTAGAATTTGCTATGTACCCTAGGCTGGCCTCAACCACCTCACCCTACCTCAGTCTTGAAACTGCTAGGATTTCAGGCGTGTGACAGCACAGCCAGTAAAAATTAACATTTGAGTTGCAATGACTCACATTTAGCTGGTAACTTCCAAAAGGCTGCAATTGCATGTTACATACATATGTTTAAATTTTTAAAATTAAAAAAAAAGTGTTTTTTTCCCCTAGATTCATGTTTTGTTTAGATAGAAATTCAGTGTCCTAGCTTGATGGAGCAGTGCAGGGCCTTTTCTCTTCTGGGGTCCCACCTTGAGCAAAGCTTTACTGGTTCCCACCCAACCCTGGCTTAACCTGGTGTCCTCTCTGTCTCCTTGTTTCGCTCACAGATTGTCCTCTAGTTTCAAATGCCTGTCAGTGAGCTGAGATGACAGATTTGCCTGTGCTGGTGTGCCGAGGCAGTATGTAGTTGAGCTCAAGCGTCCTGGAACCAGCTCCCGTGGCACTGCTGTGCCCTGTGGTGACTTTGAGGGCAGGAGTTGAGGTGAACGTGAATCCAGGGGAACGGGAGAGCAGAGTGGTCTACGTGACTCCCAGCATCTCACTGGGCAAGGACAGCACTATCCTGCATCTTATTTTTTTTTTTTTCCAATTTTTGGGTGTAGACTTCTGAGCCACTCTGGAGACAATAGAACCATCCCCAGTGATGTCCAAAGTGACATGCCCTTGCTCATCTCAGCCCCAGACGGTGAGCGACAGTGAACTTTCGGTGCCTAGCAGCACTTTGTCATATAGAGTGGGTTATTAATACTACCCCGGAGCCTTGGCAAACACCATCCTCCACCACATTCCACATTATACTTTTTCGTAAACATCTTATCTCATCCAACCCAACATAGCTCCTAATTCTTTATATAACCATGAAACTCAACACTCCACCTTCGTTGGATGGGTCCTTCTCAAACTTGCTCTATATTACAACAACATTAATTGCTATTTTATGCTCATCCACAGACAGACATCTTCACAACTTCTTGGTAACTTACAAGTGCACTGGTTGACAGCATCCTCAATTAGCAGAGTCATTTCCATATCCTGGACATATACATTGATCAGAAAAGATGACAATTTATTTTTAGACAGACGCAGCCTGCATAATTTAAATATATTTCCCATTTGGCAAAAATGGTGTTGTAGCTAATGTATGTTCAATATTTCCAAAAACATTGGTACTTTCCCATAAATATCTTCCATATTTTTTTTCAGTGAGTAATAAAAAAGGTTGAGGTGGGATGTGTTTTAGCCCACCACATTATATCACTCCTATTTTTCCTCTTTGTTGGATGGCAATCAGGGGCCCCGATGCCAAGCTTTGGAAGCAACAGCATCTGGCTCCTTGGCAGAACCCGCAGGCAGACTTGTTGCCAGCCTCTAAGCTGTGTCTGGGTCTGTTGCAGGGTTTGGCTGCAGATGGGCGCTCTGGGTTGCCTCGTGCTTCTGGAAGCCAGTCCTGGCGTTCCTTTTATTCTGAGGACTTTACTCATTTTTATTCATTTGTGAAGAAGGGCCCATCCAAATGTTTTATGAAACCAACACAGGAGAACATTAATGGATCAAGTTTTGCCTTTGAAGAGGCAGAGGTCAGTGTGCGTTTAGGCAGGAGACACCACACGCTGAAGACAAGTCCACGCGTGGGCGAGCATCGTCCCTTGAGCTTCTTTCGATTCCACAGAGCTCTGAAGGAGGATGGATTTGTATTCCTGTCCCTCCCTCCTTCCCTCCCTCCCTCCCTCCCTCCCTCGATCCCTCCCTCCCTTAGGATGGGGCTGCGTGCTTACTGGAAAAACAGAACCGGGGAGCTCAGCCATCCTCAGATGGAGAAAGCCTCCTGTTTCTTTTGTGGTTTTAATGGAACCAGACCCCGAGGACACAAGGACCATGGCGGAGGTCCTCTGTGCTCTGCTCTCTTCTACTGTGTTATTGTTCACCTGAGTATGGAACTACACTATGACAAGAAAAAACGGTGCACATTAAGTCTTAATTTAGTCTGAGCTAAGCACATACATGGAAGATGGAGCACTCTACTAGCTTTTGCCAAGACTGTGGCCTCTAGGGCAAGAGTTTCCGGGTTTCTTAGAATTTTGAAATGCTCTCTCCAGCTTGATGGTGCAGTCCTGTGATACCAGGAATTGGGGAGCAGACGAATGTTAGGGAGTTCAAGGCCACCCCGGGCAACATAGCACACTAGATTCCATCTCATAAAAACAACAAAACCCAAAGACACCCAAATCATAGCACCCCACCAACAAAAGAAAGAAACACTCCTAGTACCATCCATGCTACTTATCACCCAGATCCACTAAAACCAAACCAAAATAAAACAAAAAAATCCAACAAACAACAACAGCAACAAAAACCTCCAAGTCTGCTTGAGGCAGAATTAAGAGCACTAGCTGCTCTTGCAGAGGACCTGGGGTCAATTCCCAGTGTGTACAAGGTGGCTCACAACCATCTGTAACTCCAGTCCCAGAGCATCTGATGCATTCTTTTGGCCTCTGTGAGCACATGGTACACAGATATGCATGCAAACAAATCACCATACCCATAAAATGAAGGAAAAAAAGCAACAAATCTCTGATTTGCACATACACAATACCACTATTTTAATTAACATATATTTTACTCTTGTTCTGAAGATGTAAACATTTTGTGGTGTCTCCTGAGTGTGTTCCTCTCATTGACTTTTTTATCGGTAGCTTATGATTGAATACCTGCTATTTTGTCAAACACCAAGTCCTGCTCTCGTGGTGTTTATTTTCTATTAGAGGAAGGATGCTATGAAATTGACTCCCGAGATCACTGTAGACGGAAAGAGTGCTATTAGGAAAATAAAACTGTAACATGCAGAACATTGTAGTGGAGGTGGAGAGCCATTCAAGACGGATTTGGGCCCACTTCTGGGCATCTATCCAAAGGAAATAAAATTACTATCTCAAAGAAAGCTGCAGAAGCTGAGGAGATGGCTTGGTTGAGAGCGCTGGCTAGTCTTGCAGAGGACTCAGTTCAGATCTCAGAAACTATACTGGAAGGCCTGTAACTCCAGTCATGGGGGATCTGACACTCTCTTCTGGACTCTTCTGGCACCTGCACATACATGTGCAAACACGCGCGCGCGCGCGCGCACACACACACACACACACACACACACACACACAGAGTAACGTGTAAGGTGACGTATATGTCAATCAGCTTGTTGATAGAATCTCTTAAGTGTATCCAAACATCATGGTAAACATCTTTAATATGTGAACTTTTTTTTGTTTTGTGTGACTGTGTGTGTGTCCATGCATGCATATGTATGATCATGTGTATGCATGCAGAGGCCAGAGAAGGGTATCAGGTGTCTTCCTCTGTCACTCTCTGCCTTACTCTCCTATACCAGAAGCTTGTTCATTTAGAAAGGTTGACTGGCCAGCAAGCTCCCAGCATCTACTGTCTCCATCCCCCAACACTAGGGTAATAGTCTGTATGTGACTATCCATGGCTTTTTTATGGGAGTGCTAGGGATTCAAACTTGGGTTCTTATGCTTGTGTACAGCAGAGATTGTTTAAGGAAGTGGAATTGGATCTAAGAGCACATCAGCAGACAGGAGTCAGCCAGTGCTCTTCAAGGGCAGTGGAACTGCAAGAGGAAAAAGCGAGGTACGGTATCAATGAAGAACGACCCTGGCACAGCTGAGGTCCAGAAGGGCAGGGCGTAATAATCCTGCTGGGTGTCAGACAGGGTCTTACTCACTGAGAGCAGGTTTGTGAGTCATGGAGCATATTCTAGCAGCAACGGGAAGCCATTGGTGCTTCTCAGTAGCAGAATGGCATGGTTAGTTCCTGAGTTTGAAAGGTCACTTTGGCTACAATGTAGAGGAAGAAAAGACACAGAGAAGTAGTGAAGTTACATACAATGATCCAAGTCCAAAAGATGCTATCCATTAATAATGTTTCTGCTGGGTAAAACACACACACACACACACACACACACACACACACACACACACACACACACACGCGCGCGCGCACATGCATGCACACGCGCACATGCATGCGCACGCACACACACACACACACACACGGATGCACATGCTTTTGGAATAATCTCTCGTACTTAATAGGTCAAACATGGGGTTTGAGGAGACATGCAACCTCCTTGCACCATGAAACCAAAGAGGAGAAAAGCATTATGTTTTCATTTGCCTTCAAGCAGGACAAGATTAAGTTAAGCCTAGGTATGGCAGTGTATTCCTATGATCCCAGTACTCTGAGAGGTAGAAACAGGAGGAGAAGGAGGAGGAGGAGGAGGAGGAGGAGGAGGAGGAAAGAGGAAGAAACAAGCAACCAAAAGGATATAGTCAGCAGGGTGTGATGGCACCCTGAATCTCAGGACTCAGGAGGCAGAGGCTGTGGGTCTCCGAGTTAGAGGCCAGCCTGGTCTACACAAAGAGCTCTAGACTACATAGGGAGAGCTTGTCTTAATATTTTAAATTTTTCATTCCAGCTAGGTGCTGGTGGCACACGTCTTTAATCCCAGTATTTGGGAGGCTGGGGCAGGTGGATCTCTGAGTTTGAGGCCAGCCTGGTCTACAGAGTGAGTTCCAGGACAGCCAGGGCTATACAGAGAAACCCTGCCTCAAAAACAAAACAAAACAAAACACATTCATTTATATATCAAAATTTATATGACAAGAAAATGAATCCACTAATCTGGGGTTGGGGGGCATTGAAAACACAGCCTGGCAGATTGCTCAGAAAACAGGAGCAATTCAGGCAGAGGTGGCTAGGCAGAGGTATCTGGAATGCCTTTCCGTGTGTGCTCAAGGTAGGAGAACTAACTTCAGCTTCTCCCCTGCCCCAAGTTCCAGCACTCCCCAGATGCTCTCACTGTCTTAACGTGCTCATGGGACATGGAAGACAATCTCTTCCCTTGGCCTTGCCCAGCACGCCCTCACTCATATGTTTTAATTCCGAGATATCACCCTCCCTGAGCTGAAAACTCCCACAAACACCAAGGAAACCGAGTTTCAACAGACCGAAAAGGAGGAACAATCTCTGCTAGCTAGTGTAGGGAGTTGTTCTTATTCACTGTTGCATATGTGTCAGGAAAAAAAAAAACCCACAAAAGACCGTAAGATGCAGTCACTAACTGGTGACTACTATGGGGAAATACAAGGCACATATCTGGTATCTGTTGGACTTTCGGGTGTCTATGGCTGTGGTAACCTGATGAGACTCAGATCTCACATCCCCAACTCTTTCCCCCTTTTAAAAATCACCATGAGTGTCAAACGTTGTTACTTCTCTATTGTGTCTCAATTCTGGCATGGTATTGTTTTTCTGTGTTAGTTGAAGGGTTGTTGGTTTTTTTCCTCCATTTTTAGTAAACTGTTATTAAACATTGCCAAGCCTCTTCAATTAGGCTAAATCAGTGTAATCTACTTAATGTAAATTGAAGTGTTTCATCCCTTTTGAGTGAGCAAGCGCCTCCACAGTAATGTTATGTCCATGTGGACAGCAACTTGTCTTTGAAGTCAAATACTGGACTGAATTGACCAATCATTTGCCTGAATGTATCTATCAATTTATAAAAAGAAATGTATATGCATATATGTGTATATATATGTATGTATATGTATATATGTATGTATATATACACACACATACACACACACATATATATATTGGTGTATATAAATACATATATGTATATATGTATATGTATATATGTATTATGTATATCATCATGGTATTGAGCTCACTTTGAACTTACTTCTGATTAATATCATACTGAGTAAACCATTTTACATTTCTCCTTTTTAAAAAAAATCTATCTATTTATTTATTTATTTATTTATTTATTTAATGTATGTGAGTACACTGTAGCTGTACAAATGGTTGTGAGCCTTCATGTGGTTATTGGGAATTGAATTTTAGGATTTCTGCTCGCTCTGGTCAACCCTGCTCTCTCAGGTCGGCCCTGCTCATTCACTCCGGCCCAAAGACTTATTTATTATTATATCTAAGTACACTATAGTTGTCTTCAGACACACCAGAAGAGGGCCTCAGATCTCATTACGGATGGTTGTGAGCCACCATGTGGTTGCTGGGATTTGAACTCAGGACCTTTGGAAGAGCAGTCATTGCTCTTACCCGCTGAGCCATCTTGCCAGCCCCATTTCTCCTTTTATACAAAAATTTTGTATGTTCTTCCTCTACACCCTGTCCCTTGGTTTCTACCCATTTTTGGAAACATGATGTCAGTTGAAGGCATGTGGATTTGTCATTACAAGTTATGACTGGAATGTGGCTAGTTTCTCATCCTTATCATCGAAGACTTTCAGGATGTGGACAGTAACCTTGAGGTTCCTCATTTGGACTGAGCAAAATCACTGTTGCTTCTGACAAAGAAGCAGAAAAGGAAGGGCTAATTAATGGTGTCTCTTTGGCTAGAAGGACTCAGGACCTTCCTAAAACATTAAAGTGTTGTCTGGCCTCAAAACTAACAACTTCTGGACATCTTCTTTTTCCTTTGGAGTTCTCTGAAAGCACAGTGCTTGAGTTACGGTGACTGGGGTCAGTTCCAGGAACTGAGCCTGGCCAGAGCCGGCTGCCAGGGCCTGAGGCATCCATGGGGTCTTTCCTTCCTTGGCACTGCATGTGAGTGGGTACCACTGTACCGAGCCCACGTGATAACAGCATCTCACAGGCCGCCTGGCAGCAGTTCCAGAGTTTTCAGAACCACTTGATCTCCTGATACTCTTGAGTGTGTTCAAAGGCGTGATGCAGATAACCCCTAGCCCCAGCATTCACCTGGCATGAATTAGATAATGTCTGAGGTATGGACCGCTGGGGAGGGAGATGGTTCAGTTGGTAAAGAACTTGTTCAAAGCATCAGGACCAGAGTTCTGTTCTCCAGCACCCATGTAAAAAGAACAAAACAAAACAAAACAAGCAAACAAACAAACAAACAAAACCCTAGCACAGCTGCATGCCCCTGTAAACCCAGTGCTGTGTCTACAGAGTCAGTCACTGGCCGGCCAGTCTAGCCAAATCACGAACTTCAGGTTCAGTGAGAGGCCTTAATTTAAAAAAAAATTAATTAAAAGTATATAAATATAAATAAATAAGTGGTTTGGGATGTACTCAGTAGAAAAGCACTTGCCTCCCATGTATGAGGCCCTGATTTCAATCTGCCGTATTGTCAAATAAAAACATTAAATCAAATCAATCAATCAAGTGAAAATCAACTAAGGAAGCCAACTGCCTTTGAGCTTTGGTCGCCACAGGCACACGCGTGCACATGCCCATACTGACAGGTACATACACACACATGCACCTTGCATGCATACAAACATTTTTAGTTTGTGGAATGGATGGAGGTTTGTGTCTTCCAGACAAACAGCCGTAGTCTGACTGGAGCAAAGGCTGAGCATGTCCAGGTATCACACTGTAGCTGTCCTCAAAAATAGTGACAAAATTCAATTATCCTTCCCTTTTGCTATCTGAAAGTTTATCTTGCTACTCAAGTATCTTCAGGATGTTCTGAGGACCTAGCTTTCCCTGCAATTTTACATCTCTGTGTCACACCCTTGGAGGCACACTGGCTACCCTGGCCTCTCTGCTGACACCTTGTTCTTCCTTCCAACGCATCCTGTGAAACAGATGAGCTCATTCGTTCATCCTTCCTCCTCTTTCTCCTCCCCCTCCCCCTCCCCTCCCCCTCCTCCTCCCCCTCTCCCACCCCTCCCCCTCTTCCTCCTCCTCTTTCTCCTCCTCAGGCTCCAGTCATCTCTACCACTCAGGGAAGACTTTAGCTCCTGTCCTTCTTGAGGCCCCTTCCATGGCCATTATTCCTGGATACTTCATCCTCCACAGCAATGATCCAACTCACACACCCTGGCCTCTAGTTCCTGAACTCCTATGGACAAATCCAAGATGCCATTATTCACAAGCAACTCCACACAGACCATGCTTTGGTTTTTGTGCTTCTCATAAGAGGAAAGTCTCCAAATTGAGGGTCTTATTCATCGATGCCATTTCTTCACCCCACAGGCTCTCCTAAAACCAGTCTAATCTAACCCCCATTTCCTTTACTGAACCAGCACACTTCTGCTCCTTGCTACCAGTGCCAATGCCCTGCATCAGCTCTCTGCCTTCTCCTCCCAGATATCTCAGCACTGCTGGCCATAGGCATGGTCCTTACTGGAATCCTCTATTCCTGGGGCTTCCAGAATGCTGTACTGCCTGGCCCCTTCTGCTTTACTCTAGGCTGTGCTCCTTTGACTGTGGACTCTGTCCTTTACTTTCCGGCCACCTATATTCTCCCAAAGTGGCTCTCACCCATATCCATAAATTCAGGGCACACTTATTTTCCTAGCTGTCTCATCAGCTTATGTAGCTCTGACACTCCTTGAGCTGAAGTCAATACGCAACTGCCTTCTCCTGACCCTCTCTCAGATGACTAACAGGCTCCTTACAATTGGTTGTGTCAACACTGAATCTTGGTTTGTATGTTTGGGTTTTTTTTTTCTTCCTCAATATAACTGAGCTTTCTCTCCTCCTCTTAGTATATGTCACAACCACCTACCCAACTGCTTAGACAGCCTTGGGGGTCATTTTTTATTCTCCTCCTCCCCTTGGACTCAACATGCAACCCATGAATATGTTCTAGTGATGCTGCTTTCAAAACACATCCTCACATTGACCTCTACCCAGTACCACAACTTCTGTAGCCGGAGTATCAGGACTTATCATCCAAACCTTTGCTTCTTTCTGCCTTCTTGCTGCCACCATGCCGCCTATTGTTCATCTTGCACAAGGCAGATATCCCTGAAGCGTAAACCAGGTTATGTTTCCCATGCCTAGCGCTTTCTGCTGTCTTTGAATTAGGCTTCAAGTAATCCAAGATGGCTGCCCTGCCCTGCTCCTGTCATCTCCTCTTCGATGTTTCTCTGTATACTCCAGCCTTTCTGTCCTCAGCCACATTCATTCCCATCTTAAGACCACTGCACCTGCTACCCAGATGGTGTGAAGCATTCTTCCCTCGGGTCTGTGTGTGCCTCCTACTCTCCTTCAGGCCTTGGCTCACATGGCTCCTCTTCACAGACACCCTTGCTCAAGCAGTGCCCTGCTTCCACCTCAGCCCACAGCCTCTTCCTCTGACAATGCTTATTTTATCTGTTAGGGTGCATAGAAAAGCTCAAAGCTATCACATTTGTTTGTTTTCTACATCTGCTCCTTGTTTCTATCACATTATAAAATTGTAACAGCTCATGGATTCAAGATAAGATGGCATTTCTTTCTATCAGTCAAGGGACAGTATCAAAGATGAATGTGTCTCTTCCATGTAATCATCATCACCAGTATTAGTCATACTCAGAAAAATGTAGATACATACACATACATACACACACACACACACACACATATATATATATATATATATATGCATATATACACATATGTGTATACATATATACATGTATATGTGTCTTTATATGTGCCAGTGTGCTACTCAAGGCGAAGTATTAAAAGATCATTGACCTATTAATGTACACATGACTTGTCTTCCTCATAGTTCATGTTGATTAATTGTCCAGAACAGGTGTCGGGAGCAGAGTGTTGATCTTTGACTGTCTTTAGTGGGTCTAAGGTTTCACTAAGAATTGCCCAGGTGCCAGCAGTTGATCAAAGTACATGATGGGCCTGGGGAGAGCCCCCATGAGACCTTTAAACTTGGCTTCACTTCTATTCCAAAGTGAAGCTTTTGTCTGGCTAACACTAGGGGTCACGGGTTGCCTTCACGGATTTGGGGGTGCATCCAGGTGCATCTTATGGGGGTGTAGGCATAAGATCTGAGGGAGCACTCTGATGATGGAACTCCTACAGGGACAGACCACAACTATCTTTGGTGCTGGGTGATGATCCCCAGGGACCAGTGCAGCATGGAGGCCATTTTAGGAATGCCAAGAGCTACAAAGACAGTGTTGTGTCGTTAAAACACCTCCAGCAAAGCTGGGAAACACTAAGGTGGTCAAATGAGAGGAAGGTGGATAACAGCAAAGGCATCTCAAGAATCTCACTGCATTAGGAGCTCACATGGAGGACACCCTGTCCACGAGGGGAAGTGAGCCAGAGCTTGCTTACTGCAAGAAGACAACTGGACTTCAGATGAGATTGAAGATTTTACACCCTTAGGCTTTAAATATCCTACCATGTCTTTTTATAAACCACTGCTGAATCCTTCAAAAGGTGTCTCAGGAAGGGCCTTCAGGTGAAGCCATCTATGACAGAGCAAACCTAGGGCACACTTGACAGTCAGGTCACAGTATTAAGAGGGCCCCCACAAGAGTGTTTCCATGTCCAATGTTCCCATAGCCTGCTTGAGCAGTTGGCAACCACTCAAGAACTATACCTTATCCCATCTTGTGTGAATGTGAAACCAGTGCTGGGTGCATGTGGTGCACGGAGGCAGGTGGTCTGTCTAGAGTTCATATGCTACTAAAATTTCCCCAAGCCATCTAAGGTAAGTGCTTGAAATAAATGGTGGGAATTCATTAGAAGAATCTTGTGAGCATTCGTGTAACCCTTAAAGGCCATCCAAAGATCAGGGAGAGGCTGGCAACCTGCTGTACCTAGTACCCCAGGGAGCAATAATGGGGAAGACCCAGGAACTTACCCATCTGAGAACCAAGAAACCCGTCCATTCTCCACTCTCTTGCCAGAATATCTCACCCAGCCACATCTCAGGCTCTCACCCAGAGGCTGGCCAAGAACGTGCTTTCATATTTAATAGAGCAGCCAATAAAAATACCACCATGAGCCCTGGGAGGGTCTATTTCAAGGATAACAGCCTGACTATACCCATCATATTCCTGCCTCCTGGGACCTCCTTGGGACTCATTCTACAGTTTGGTATAAAAGTCTTCTTAGGGCCCTTGGTGGCTTTGGAGGAAGGAAGTATTTTAATGTCACCACTCATCTCTGTACAAGGGAAATGGTAAATGAACTATGAAAGCAAACAAACTAACCTGTGCCCAGGCAAACAGTGGCCAGCATGCCATGCCACAGGCAATTGGAAACAGCAACGAGCCTGCTCTCTGTCATTTCACAACTGCTGGGTTATTCCACGTCTCAGAGCTCCCTGGCTCGAATGTCATCTGCTCTTCATAGCCTTCAAAGGGCTGATGAGAACCTACTCATTACCCTGTTGGGTCGAGGCTCTTGACATAGATGGTTCCTTCAAGTATGATTTACACATATTTATTTGATCCCCAGCTTCTTGCTCATTCTTCATAGATTAGTGGAATCTCTAGAGAGCCAGAGAAAGAGAAGAGATAATCCCTGCTCTCAAGGGGCTGGTGGGTAATGGAAACTGCGGGACAGCTAGTTTACAGTAAGTCCCATGGGTTGTGAGGTATAGGAAGGACCATGTTGGGGTGCGTGAGGGGTACCTGATTCAAACTTAGAGGCCTCCTAAAGGAATACACTGGGAGAGAAAAAACTATCACATCTTCAGATTTCAAGGAGGAACAGAAGCTCAGAGAAATGGAAGACAAAGAGAAAATGAGGTGTGGTCCAGATAAATGAGGGAGCAAGGCCTTTTCAGGTTACAGAAAACAGTGGGGATTCTTCTAGACTACTCTCTGGATGCTGCTGTTTATTGTGCAGGCTGTGGGAAAGCTGGCCTCATGGTTGCTCAAAATTCATTCTGGCTGTAAGGACAGAATGCAGAAGAGTGAGGCCAGAGCATAGGTGAGATAAAGGTATGGGGTTGAAACTAAGTAGAATTCACAACCCACCAAATGTCAGGAGTCTGCTGTGGTGTCTAATCTTCTGATACAGACAGCCACTCTTGCTTTTCAATGATATATATAAATGTAAGAAATATGCATATATATACATATATAATATATATGTATATACTATATACTAATATAATATACAATATTGTATATACTATATATACATATATAATATACTAATATACAATATTATACACACACATATATATATATATCAATGACTACAAAATTTGCTTCATTTCCACAGGAAACCCCTCTTTCTAAGGTTAAACTCAAAATTCTTTCAACTCAAGGAGTTTAGGCCACACTTTGACTTTGAGAATCACGAGTCAGAGTGTGAAGCCCCAGGGGGAATCTGGATCACAGAGCTGAGTTATGACGGCTTGGTGTTCTCAGGGTATATTACAATTCTTGCTTAAATGGGGTGTGACCTCGAAGACACAAAGGATGGTGATCCCAAGAATAGAGGTTGGGCTGCCATGCAAGCAAGATGTATAAATATGAATGTCAAGCCACTCGAACGCATGAAAGGCTTTTAACATGCCAGAGAGTTCCAAAGTGCAGCGGGCCTCGTTGCCACAATGAGATGATAATGGGAGCGACCCGCGGCGGGGACCACCCACCAGCGGCTTCATTGCTGTGACTAGGAACGAAGGGTCTCCCTGGAACGATTGACGCTGGATGGCATTGTCATTTTTAGCACATGCTAACTCTGTGCCTGTGAAAGAAATTGTCTCCGTTAAGCTGGAGCCAGACTATTTATGGACATCCAGGCTCCCACCGCATTCCGGTGCCATGGCCATAGGTAAGAAAAAATGGAAAATGTCTCCTTGGTCTCCACACACTGACCCATAAATTCCCTGTCTGTGCTTAATTAACCGAGGAAGAAATATGCTTCAGGGCTCTCTTTTCTTTCATTCTTTTTCTCTTCATTTTTGGGTGGGGGGGGGCCTCAAGCTTAAGTTCAGCACAAACCCATACCTTCTTCATTCCCTTTTCTTTGGCCAGCCTTGGGTCACAGTGGTCACTGGGGCCACCCACAAAGCAATAGGTCAAAGGCCCGTACTTAACCCTTTCTTAAGCCATGAAGAGAGACAGAAATCACTTGCTTTCCTTTGTGGAATTCAAAGATCAGACAATAATTAGTCCATTGCCCTTGCTTTAGAAACACACACACACACACACACACACACACACACACGCTCTTGCCATCTGTGCTGTAAGAAGAGAGCGTGAAGCAAGGCTTGCTGATTTTTCTATTCCTCCATAGTTCCATAGTTAAGACTACTTAGTGCAGTGGAGGGGAGGAGGCTTTTGTGATTTTTCAGTTCTACTAGATGTTCAGCTGTACACCCCACTTTTGTAATGGAGCAAGCCAGAAGCTTAGAGGTGACAGTAGACAGTTGGTGTCATCTAAGTGGGAAGCACAGTCTTGAGGGTAGGTAGACCAAGGAAAATGAAATTGTGGTGGAGTCTATAGAGGTTAGATGATAGCCATCAAACACGGTTTAGGGGGAAGCAAATAGCTCTCATATTTTACTGTACAGCTGGCTGACTAGAGGTCACAACAGCCCCATTGTACATTTTATGAATAATGAGAAAGAGGAGCTGAAAGGCTTTAAACACAAAGAAACAAGAAGAAAATGTAATCTTGACTCAGTCATTACACAGTTTATACATAAATTTTATATTTTACATTGTACGTTTTCTACACGAATGGATAATATCACATTACCGATTAATAAGTACAAGTTCCGAGGCAGGAGTTAGGCTCCCCTGGTACAGTAATGGTAGGGCTCGTGGTGGGTCCTTTGATAGTCAGGTAATATACAGGCACCATCCCCTGAATGGATGACCTGTGCAATCTCTACATTGGCTTTGTCCTCAGGTGCTTGAAAATGTAGTTTCAACAAAGCACTTCAGTCTGATTCTTGCTCTTTCTGTAAAATCCATAGAAGACCACTGGGCAGGGTTTCACAGTCTTATTTCTTTCCTGGAGCCTCTTTCTACTCTCAAGAGTTCCTTCTCACTTTTTTTAATTTCACTTAAAATTTAATTAATTAATAAATTAATTTAGTGTGTATATGTGTGTGTATGTATATGTATGTGTGTATATATGTGTACATGTGTATTTGTGTGTGTTTTCACTTGCCTCATTCCTTGTGTATGATTTCTTACCTTTTTGAGTAGGAGACAATGAACTCAGAACAGGTTTGGGGTGGCTTTGGTGACCATGGGTCATTTGGCATCTTAGATCCTTGAGTTAAACTCATCAAGAGCTGCAAGACCTTGGCAACACTTAGAACTCACAGGAATGTTCTATACTCATGAGAAGTCATTAAATCTGGGATGTCAGTATTGCAATGTGCTTAGCATGTGAAGGGCCCTGGAATCTACTCTTAGCAACAACAACAACAACAACAATAACAACAACAACAACAACAACAAAGGAAGGAAGGAAGGAAGGAAGGAAGGAAGGAAGGAAGGAAGGAAGGAAGGAAGGAAAAGAGAAAAGAGAAAAGGGAAAAGAGAAAGAAAAAAGAAGAAAACAGAAGTTTAAGGAAAATATTAAGTATTTCTGGTTTGATCATTTCATTCTATGTCCATGTATCAAATTGTGATACTACTCCCCAAATTTGTACTATTAAAATAAAAAATAACTAAATAAAAGGAGGGAAGAGAATAAGTTTTCCTATCCCAAGTGGTCCACTTCACTGGGCACCTGGCTTAGTCTTAGTTTATGTTTAATGCCCGGCTGTTAGAATGAGATTCTTTGTTTAAAAGGTGAGTTCTAGACCCTGGGGAGACTGAGGGATGGTACAGTGGGGATTTCTACACACTGGAAGGAGATTGGGGCTCACACTGTAGGATGTCTGGCAGGCTGACAGACCCATAGGAAACCATGAAGACCAAAACAGACTCCACAGGAGGAGAACTGAGGTCTGGTGAGTCCTGGTGTAAAAGAGGTGATCAGAGTCACTTCGCTGTGACTGTGACAGCCCAGAAGTGGTAGAGGTTTTAGGGGCAGGCACAGGAAACAGAGGCCTGCATCAGAGTACTGTGCAGTTCCTAGGACATTCAAAGAACCATTAAAAATGGCCCCTAAGTGGGTGGGCAGGGGAGTGGGGGTGGGTGGATATGGGGGACTTTTGGTATAGCATTGGAAATGTAAATGAGTTAAATACCTAATAAAAAATGGAAAAAAAAAAAAAAGAAAAAAGCCTACCAATATGGCCAA
The DNA here is from genome assembly GCF_000001635.26 of Mus musculus. Lineage (NCBI taxonomy): Eukaryota > Metazoa > Chordata > Mammalia > Rodentia > Muridae > Mus > Mus musculus. The sequence goes on along the minus strand of NC_000067.6, from coordinate 177,559,877 downwards.
AGCATTTGCAAATATATTTTGAATTTTTATTATTTAAAAAAAAAAAAAAAAAAAAGAAGTTGAACACATAGCTAGCTTGGAGTTTGCGCACCTAGCTTGGACCTCACTGTTGCCCTTCATGAGCTGGGTAACCACAACCTTGTCAAGCTTCAGTTTCCTCATCAGTAAAACTGGGTGTGAATGGAATTCCTGTGGAATTTTGTTGGGATTGGGTAAAATGTTTAGAGTACCCCCAGCATGCAGTAATATGAGCCACTATGTTGGCCCTACAGGACTTGGGTAGAGGCAGGATATTGGTAAATAGCAGCTTTGTCTGGGAACTCTGGCTAGTGACTGTTGTGACTTCCAAATAAGGAGTAAGGAGCCTACCATAGCGATCTTTGTTCTCATTCTTCTCCAGTCCCTACCACCCCATGCTACACACCAGGATGCAATGCCAAACCAGCAGAGAGACTCACAGTATCATGTCAGGCTCCTGCTACCAGGGGACACAGATATGCAGCCGTGTCTTCCAGTCCCCAGACAAATAATTCAAGTTCACATTTAGGAAGCCACCACCCCTTATACCATCACATTCAACAGACTGTGATTACAACCCCCTGCACCCAGGGGGCCTGAGGTTACAGGCTGTTAAAAGTCTCCATTCATGGGTGGGCAAGAGAACCTACTTTCTATTTGCTGAGGATACAGGGCTGGCAGAGAAGGAACAGGAACTCAGAGGAGCTGTGAAGCAAAGGCGTAGAGAGAAACAAAGTAGGCGTCTGGGAATATCTTGGCATTACCTACCTGATTACTGCTTTCAAGAAGAAAAGTCCTCCATTGAGAAAACAGTCCAGTGGGGTTGGAGGTGTGGTGGGGCTCGAAGACAATCTGATGACTTCAGCTGACAGGTGATCACTGGTGAGCAGATGAGACTCAGTGCTTACGATGTAAAAGAAAAGGGACTAGATCGCCACCCACGAGGTACCGTTTCTGTCATAAAATGCAAAATTAGGGGTTATTGCAGCACGGATTATGTAATTCATGCAGAAAATTGTATATTTGTACAAAAACAATAGTTTCCTCCTGTCTCCCATCACGTAAAATCTCCTGGGGCCCTGTGGCTAATGTCTGGATGTTGCTTATTACAATATTGGCTGCCTCTAATAGACATGAAATTGTAGCTGATGCTTCCATATAAATTCTCCGCTATGTTCTGGTTTTTAATAGCGTTTGAAATTTAATGCCAGAGAGAGAATAACTACTTGCATATACCTAAAGACTGTACACACACTGTGAGTTTAGTTAAAAATTTTCATGAACCCTCATCTTAAAGGCATATACCTCTGTTGCAAGTAAGATTTAGGCTGTTTTCCCTCAAAAGGTAGCTGACTTGGCGGCTCTTACACAGAAGCGGAAGGTCAGCACTACGGTTTGCACGTGAAATATCCCCCCAGCGGGCTCCTGTGCTCAAATACTTGTCCCTAGATCACAATGCTGCTTTGGGATGTCATAAAACATTTATGGGCTGCCTTTAGCCTAACTGGAGGAAGCCTCCTTTGCCGCCCAAACTGACTGCCCTCCGAAACAAGTTGTGTTCCCAGACATAATGCCTTCCCTGACGTGATGGACGGTGGATCTCCTAATTCTTCAGTGCAAATAAAGCTCCCCTCCCTTAAGCTGTTTCTGCCAGGCATTTTGTCATGGCAAGGAGGAAAGTGGCTAATACGAATGGAAACATCTTCACATACGAGTGAGGGGAGTGAACACTGTGCCATACCACACTGTGGAATGTGGAATATTACTTAGCCACTGGAAGAGCTCCAACAATGATGAACCTTGTAAACCTCACACCTAGAGAAAGAAGACACACCCAGACTTAGAGGAGAGACTTTGACCCGTTATAATCAAAGACACAATAAACAGATTCTCAAGAGTTAGGAGAAGACATTGCTTCACTGTTAGTTTCTATTTAGGGCTGGGGATGGCGTTCAGTGGCTGGGGCACTTACCTCTCTAGGGCCACAAACAAGCAAATCCCAGAGCTTCCATTAAGAATGTTGAAAGCCCTCCAGATATAGAAAGTCATTCCTGACCGGGTATCATGAAAATGGCAACAATGTTACACTTAGCTTTAGCATAATCATCAGCAAGCAAGAGCAAACAGAGCAGTCTGTTTTGCCCTCTGCTCTTCTGCATCTAAAACTCTGTTTGGTGTCTCTGGATGCTAATGATAAACTCCTAAATTCCTGCTCACTCAATGCCCCGAGGAGTCTGAGGGGTGCACACCCAGCGTTGGTACTAAGATAAGTTGTTTCTGAGACTAGCAGCTATCATATAACGAATGACCGAGGAAGTGGGGTGGGATTCAAATATACTCAGTAGAAACAAAGAAAATCAAAGCTTCAAAACAAAAGAATGAATGACAAAACCATGCATAAGGAACTCGATGATATCAGTAATTCTATGTATAGGGATAGTGTCTCCTGTGTATTTCTTCTTAGACTCTTGAAAAAGAAATCGAACATATTTTTTTCCTCTTTTCAAATGCCCAGAGCTGTGTAAGAAATTAATTTGTATTGTCTTCTTCTGAGGGCTGACTGGCCAAGTGACTGCATTATGATAGAAAGAAAACCTGCCCAACCTTTCTTTTTCTATAGTTGACTGAAGTGTGTGTGTGTGTGTGTGTGTGTGTGTGTTGGGGAGTAAGCCTCCCACACTTGAGGCACATTGCCACAGACTTCACCAGCTTGGTCCTAATAAAATGAGAACAATATAGACAAACTAAACAAAAACACCCCACCCACCCCTCCTGCATCCTCAACAGGAACTGCTTTCAGGTATCTTCGGAGGCATCAAGGAAGTGCACAGACTGAACAGCTGAGAGAAATTGTCTGATGGGCTTTGAAACCACAGTGACCCTGGCACCACACATCCATGGGTTTGGTACAGGTGACAGGTGCTGAGTGCTTACAGCAATAACAGGGCAGTGATAGAGAGCTGGGGTGCATACCTTCTTAGAGGTATCCATGTAATTTGTATCAAAGTGGCTTTCTGGTGGGGGTGTCCCTGTGTGTCTTACTCCTGAGAGTTTTCATTGTTTTTCATGAGAGTTCAGAGCAGCAAGTACACACCTACCAAGAAGGTCCATTTCTCCCGACGTGCAGCTTTGGGGAAGACACCATTGCAGCCCAGTAAATGAAGTGGACAGGATAGAACATGGGTTCTTCACCTTCCTAGAGCTGCAACTCTTTGATACAGTTCCTCTTGCTGTGGCGACCCCCAACCATAAAGCTATCTTCATTGCTACTTCATAACTGTAATTTTGCTGTTGCTCTAAATCTTAATGTAAGTAGATTTTGGAGCTAGAGGTTTGCCAAAGGGGTCTCAACCCACAGGGTGAGAACAGTGTTTGTGTCTGATTCTGTACACTTAGGCTGACAGCCACAGAGCTAGAGTCTCTCTCTCTCTCTCTCTCTCTCTCTCTCTCTCTCTCTCTCTCTCTCTTTCTTCCCTCCCTCCCCCTCCGTCCCTCCCTCTAGAGTTTGCCAGTTTGGCCTGACTGACAGGCCAGTAGCCCCCAGGGATCTTCCTATCTTTGTCTTCCTCATATAGGACCACAGGGTTTTCCATGGGTGCTAGAGATCCATCTCAGAGCCACGTGGTTGGATGATGAGCACTGTACTGACTGAGCCATTTCTCCGGACCTGGAGTCTTGGCTACAGTCAGCAGCAGCAAAACAAGGGAGTGGGACGCAAATTTGCACAGCACTGTCCAGAAATCAGGCAGATGAGGGACGTAGCAAAATTGTCTAGATTGTTCTTCCAGACACGAGTTAATACGATTTCAGCGCTTTCGGTTTCCTCTGGCTGAGCTAAGGAAACGTTTATGTGACCTGTGACCAGAGCCCCATCCAGGCCATTCACATGTAAAGATATCTCTGAGCTGGCTGGTGAGCGCAGCTGCCCAGAAAAGCTTTGTGGGACTCTGCACAATAGAGTCACCCCACCCTCCCTGCCAGGGGACTGGGGGCCATTTGTTGTCCTTGCTGCTGCTGTCGCTGCTGCTGTTCTTCAGCTGTCTGCGTGAGACTGCATGTTTGAAGTTGGGCACAGTGTGCCTTTGAGGTGGCTCTTTGGCTTGTCCACTGCAGCTGTCCCACTTGCTCTGGCACCGAGGGAGCAGCTGCCCAGGGGCCCCCTGCACACATCCGGACCACAAAGCCCAGCATGGGCTGTGTACTCTCTCATAAGAGCTTGCTCAGGCCACGCCTTGCCAGTCACCACTGACCTTGTCCTATGTCCAGTGCTGGCTGCTGTCTTTCTGCCAGTTGTTTTAGCATTACCTGGATCAAAGCAGTCTGATGTCCACAGGGTGTGGCTCAGTGCATACTTTATTTGTGAGGCCTGACTAACCCCAAACCTTGTAAAGATGGAGCTTTGATTACCTGCAAAGGACACGAAAGCAGGGGCTGAATCCATGAAAAGTCATGATGAAGTCTGATTCTCCTTATTTTAATGTTAATTTGGTTTTTATTTTATTTAACTCATATTTTGTACAGGGCCTCATGCCTGATATGCAAGTCCTAACTCCAGGCCCCTGAACCTCAAATTTGAGTGTAACTGTATTTTAATTAAAGGTTCTTCTCAGTCAAGTTTTCTTGTTAAGTGACCTGCCTGACTTCTTAAGACTAGACTATGCATGACTTGTGAAAACAAAAGTTCTGTAGGGCACATCATTGATGAGGACTAGAAAATAAGCTTAGTTACTTTAGCCCTCCAGGTAGGGTGCTGACCTTACAAAGAAGACAAAAATACACTCACGGTTGCTATGTCCACAACAGGCTTCAGAGCCTACCTTGTTTTCAGACAATCAACTCAGGAACTAAGAAAGAACTATGCTCAAGGCGTCTAGATTTGAAAGTGTTTCCCACACATTCTGAGACAGGAATGAATTCCTTCCTTCCTTCCTTCCTTCCTTCCTTCCTTCCTTCCTTCCTTCCTTCCTTTCTTCCTCCCTCTCTCTCTCTTTCTTTCTTTCTTTCTTTCTTTCTTTCTTTCTTTCTTCCTTTTTCTCTGATTTTAGTTACTTCATCTTTTGCATTTTTAAATTTATTGATGCTTACTTTTTAATTGAATGTTTTGAGAATTTTATACAAGAGTATTATATCACTTCTATCCCTTTCTTTCCTCTAATTCTTTCTGTGTCCCCTACCTCTCAAATTCAATTATTATTGTTTTACACACACATACACACATGCACACACAAACACACACACACACACATGCACACACAAACATACACATACACACGTGCACACTCAAACATACACACACATATACACAAACACAATCTGATGAGTCCGTTTAGACTTGCTCACATGCACATGTGTTTAGGGCTGACGAGCTGACCACTCAGGACTTAGCCTATTTAGAAACTCGTCCCTGGAAAAGATTGACTTTCTCTCTTAGCAGCTATTAATCGGTTGTAGCTCTTCCTCTAGGTGTGGGACCTTGTGAGATTTTGCCTATCAAGATTCTGAGCCGATGTCTTCAAGAAGCTAGGTTCCAGGCCACACGTTCCTCACAGCTTTCTCAACTACAAACAACAAGTGATAGCGCCCCAGTATTTAATTCTGCTTTTTATAAATGCAGGGCAAATCAGAAAGTCACTCAGTGGAAGAAAGATATAAAATGGTTGATGGAAACATTTTTTAATAAAACAAAAAGTAAGTAACACTTTGGTGAGACTTGACCCTTGACCTCCCACAGTACTCAGTAGAATAAAGATTGACGAATCATTCATAAATGCGGTTCTCAATGAGAATTTTTTTTCTTCTGGCTCTTGTGGAGATTTAAAGGTCTTAGAAACAAATTCTTGGTCTATCAAAATTGAAACATTTTATAAAATTCACAACATAGTGTTCCCTCAAGCCTTTAGGTTTAACCTACACATCTTGTTATTCTATTTGTAGGTTGTGTAGATTTTTACAGTGTGTTCAAGATGTTTTTTACTTCTGAATTAAACTGTGTTTAAAGGTATTTATAAAGATATACTAAATAACCCTATTAAAAATGGGGAACAGAGCTAAACAGAGAATTCTCAACTGAGGAAACTCAAATGGCTGAGAAGCACCTAAAGAAATATTCAACATTCTTAGTCATCAGGGACATGCAAATCAAAACAACCCTGAGATTCCACCTCAACCTAGTCAGAATGGCTAAGATCAAACACTCAGGTGGCAGCAGATGCTTTTGAGGATGTGGAGAAAGAGGAACACTCCTCCATTGCTGGTGGGATTGCAAGCTGGTACAGCCACTCTGGAAATCAGTCTGGTGGTTTCTCAGAAAATTGCATATAGTACTACTTGAGGACCCAGCTATACCACTTCTGGGCATATACCCAGAAGATGCTCCAACAGGTAATAAGGACACATGTTCCACTATGTTCATAGCAGCCATATTTATAATAGCCAGAAGCTGGAAAGAGCCCAGATGTCCTTCAACAAAGAAATGGATACAGAAAATGTAGTACATTTACACAATGGAATACTACTCAGCTATTAAAAACAATGACTTCATGAAACTCTCAGGCAAATGGGTGGAACTTGAAAATATCATCCTGAGTGAGGTATTTCAGTCACAAAAGAACACATATGGTATGTACTCATTGATAAGTGGATATTAGCCCAAAAATTCGGAATAACCAAGATTCAATTCACAGACCATATGAAGCTCAAGAAGAAGACCAAAGTGTGAATGCTTCAGTGCTTCTTAGAAGGAGGAATAAAATAATCACAGGAGGAAATATGGAGACAAAGTGTGGAACAGAGACTGAAGGGAAGGCCATCCAGAGACTGCCCCACCTGCAGATCCATCCCATATACAATCACCAAACCTGGATGCTATTTTGGATGCTGGGAACTGCTTGCTGGTGGGAGCCTGATATGGCTGTCTCTTGAGAGGCTCTGCCAGAGCCTGACAAATACAGAGGTGGATGCTTGCAGCCAACTATTGGACTGAGTGTGGGGGTCTCTGATGGAGGAGTTGGAGAAGGGACTGAAGGAGCTGAGGGGGTTTGCAGCCTCATGGAGGGAGCAACAGTGTCAAAAGGCCAGAACCCCCCCACCCCCCCGGAGCTCCCGAGAGCTGGACCACTAACCAAAGAGTACACATGGAGGGACCCATGGCTCTGGCTGCATATGTGGCAGAGGATAGCCTTGTTGGACATCAGTGGGAAGAAAGGTCTTTGGGCCTGAGGGTGTTCCATGCCCCAGTGTAGGGGAATGCTAGGCCAGGAAGATGAGAGGGTCGGGGAGTACCCTCATAGAGACAGGGGGATGGGGGATAGGATAGGAGGTTTCCAAAGGGGAGACCTAGAAAGGGGAAAATATTTGAAATGTAAATAAAGAAAATATCCAATAAAAAACTTTCAATAGAAAAAAACTTTCCCAAGTGTCTATATCTCTCCTTAAATGTAATAAGGAAGGAACTTCCACATGAGTGGACCTCAAACTGGTTCAGTGAGAGTGCTCAGTGGGTAAAGGGGCTTGCCACAAAGCCTAATTTAGTCTGAAACTCAAGACCCATCTAGTATGAAGAGAAAATCCACTTCTAGAAGTGGTCCTCCACTTTCTACTTGTTCACTGTGGCATGAGTGCTTCCCCTACAAATGTTTGTAAATACCATAAAAATTAGATGTCTGTATTGTTTATAAGCTTAGTTATATTGTCTTATAGCTTCCAATTGATAATCATAAATCAAGTTACTTAAGTTACATTTAAATTGAATTGTGAAATTGGATTGATTTTTAAAATATATACTGGAATGTTCCCATTCTTTCTAAATATTCCAAATATTTGATATAGCAGATATAAACATATATATTATCTCTAAATTTAGTTTAAAATCTTACAATTTTATTTTTATTCATTTTTTCAGGCTTTAACATTTTTATTTCATGTCTATTGGTGCTTTGCTTGCATGTATGTCTTTGTGAAAGTACTGGATCCCCTGAAACTAGAGTTATAGACAGTTGTGAGCTGCCATGTGGTTGCTGGGACTTGAACCCAGGTCTTCTGGGAGAACAAGCAGCCAGTGTTTTTAGCAGCTGAACCATCTCCCCAGTCCATGTTTTCAGGTTTTAATGTTTAATGCTATATATTCTGGGCTCGAAACCTTAAGAAAAGTTTAAAATTTACCCAGCAATGAAATGAATTTGGGACTGGTGAGACAGTTTAGTGAACAAGGGGACTTGTTGTTCAAGCCTGACAACTTGAGCTTGATCCCCAGAACCAATGAGAATAGAGAGAATCAACCATCTGGCCTTTATATACATGTGCACACACACGTGTACACATGTGCACACAGAGAAAATCTCTCTGTGTATATAATGTATAATATACATGTATTATACATTATACACACACATACACACACACATATATATGTATATATATATATATATGTATATATATATATATAATTTCTTATCACACCAACTCACACAAATATCCTAAAGGACTTGGAGGTACCCATGAACCTAATTTTTCTGTAATCATGGTGATACACCATGAGATTGTTTATTATCAGTACAACCAACATTGGCCTCTTGTACAGACCCCTTAGTTAAGTCCTGTTGGGTTTTAATTTTTTGTTCATTCTCTGAAATCTTTGATCTCTACTGAAATACAGCTAACCTCCTCTACTGTCTCCATTATATTTGCCTGTGAATCTTGTGATACACAACTAATGTCTTACTGCATTGAATGTATTTCCCCAAGTCTTCGCCTGTCTGTCTCTCTATAGGCAGGCCACACAAGGGTGATAGTGTCAGCCGGGCATACTGAAGGCAGTGCAGGAGAGATGTTGAGGTCCTGTGCTTGAAGGGATCTAACCAAGCCTATGGGATATATAGGGGCTACCAAAGGAAGACTAAAAACTGCTTGGGTAGTTCCATGTCTTGCTGAGAGCAGGCAACAGCAGTGGGACAGTTATCTGCCAATCCTAAAAGCAGGGAGGTGGCTGAAAAAGTCCCGCTAAGAGATGTAATTGATTAGGGAGCAGTGGTTGTTTAAACGGCAGGGACAGAAGATGACAGATCAAGGAAAGGAAAGACATCCAGTGCCTTGAGCAACTCCAGAAGCAATCAACTCTTGTCTGAATTTTTAAACAAGCATCTTTAGGTAGCAACTCCATGCTGCCACTCTTAAAGTGAGAGCAAAAGTTTCTGCGTGACAGCTGCATTAGGGCTGGGTAGGAGAACAAAGCTCTCATCTAGCTACGAACGTTCAGGAGTCAGACGTCTTCACTCTGTTCTTGAAGGTCGTCTCCCGAAGCTTTACAGCCCTTCTCCAGGAGGGCTGACCCTCTTCTCTGAGGCTCACATTCCTTCTGCTCCCTAGCCTTTTCTTTCAACAGAGCATTCAGATTGTGATTCGGGAATTATCTGTATGACCACTTGGACAATATCCATCTCTCCTACCCTCTGCGAACTAAGGCCAGGTCTGTTTTGCTTCCTGGTAATTTCCTCGGCATCCAGTTCAGAATCTCAAATCTAAAAGGCTCTCACTGGCTCTTTATTGGAGGATGAAGAATGACTGATTTAATTAATTAGGCAATTGATTTGTTTATTTGTCTTTGTGTTTTATTGAGACACTGTTTCTCTGTGTAGTCCTGGCTGTCCTGGAACTTACTCTATATACCGGGCTGGACTCAAACTCAGCGATCTGCCTGCCTTGGCCTCCTAGATGCTGGGATCACAGGTGTGCACCACCACCACCTGGCTGACAATTAATTATTTAAGGTAATAGATGGTAGTCCGTGGTGGTAGACACAAATTTAATGTATTTTTTTAGGTGTGTCCAAACACACATGGATCACCACAGCATGGTGGTTAAGACACACACACACACACACACACACACACACACACACACACACACACACACACACACACACACACGTCTTAGTTAGGATTTAGCAACTTGGGAAGGGAAGGCTTTATTAGGCTCACACTTCCATATCATAATCCAAGGAAGCCAGGACAGGAATGCAAACAGTGAAGAACTTGGAGGCAGGAGCTGACACAGAAGCCAGGGAGGGCTGGGGCTTACTGGCTGGACCCTCATGCCTCGCCTCTGCCTGATTCCTTACAGTTCAAGATCACCGGCCCAGGAATGGCATGACCCACAAGGGCCTAGGCCTTTCCTTCAACAACCACTAATTAAGAAAATGTCTTACAGCCTTGCCTACAGGTTGATCTTATGGAGGCATTTTCTTAATTGAGGCTCCCTCCTTTCAGATGACTCTAGCATGTGTCAATTTGACATAAACTATCAGGTACAACTGACCCCTGTTAACTTGACACACAAACACATCACTTTTAAGCCACAACCTTTCCTTTTTCATTCATCCCCAAGATCTTACATTAAAAATATAAATAACTTTTAAAAATCCCACAATCTTTACAAAATCAAACACATTAAAAGTTCAGTCTCTTTAAAATAGCCAATCTCTTTTAAAATCCAAAGTCATTTAAATTCAAATGCTCTCGTCTGTGGACTCCTGTAAAATCAAAATTTAACTAAATACTTTCTTACTTCAAAAGGGAAGAACCAGGGCACAGTCCCAATCAAATCAAATCAAAACCAAACTCCAACAGTATAAATAACTCAATGTCCAGTATCTGGGATTCACACACCAGGATTCACAATCTTCTAGGTTCTTCCAAGTAGCTTGGGTCATTTCTTTGTCTCTGCCCTCTGCAGCACACATACCTTGTCTTCTAGGCTCTGGGTTGCCTCCACTCCACTGCTGATGCTGTTCTTGGTTGTCATCCCACGGTAATGGCATCTCCAAAATGCTGGGCTCTTCTGCAACAGCTAGGCTGCACTTTCACCAATAGCCTCTCGTAGGCTTTCTTCGTGGTGCCAAGTCTCAACCACTCTCCATGACCCCTTTGATCCTGGGGCTTCAGCTGCCACTGAAGCTGCTCTTCACCAATGGCCTCTCCAGAGCACTCCCAGTGCCAAGCCTCAGTTGCTCTCCATGACCCCTTCATGCCTTCAAAACCATCTGGGTGACTCTTCCACTACCAAGTTCAGCTGCCAGTAGGAGGTATAACCTTGGCTGCCTCTGCAATGCAGCTACTGTGTGCTGACTCTCTGGAAACACTTCCCACAAGAGTTCACCTCAATGCTGCTGCTCTCTTTTAAAATCACAGCTGATTCTTCAGCCCCAGCCAGCCAGCATCCACTGTCCCAGCAAAGCAAAGGTTTTACTTTAGCATTTCTGGTCTTTTGTTAATCACAGCAGATTCTTCTGTCCTAACTAGAACCACAAATTCTTCACACACACACAAAAAAAAAAAACCTGATAGGGACTTTGCTTCCCTCTAAGACTTCTCAAGCCAGGCCTCTACCATCTGCTCTGCTCTCAACACTCTCCCTCTCCCCAACATAATATTTTTATTAATTATCTAGCAATTTTATACACTGCAACTGATCACACTTCCCTCCCATTCTTCCCAGGTACACTCTCCCTTGCCCCTAAAACAAAACACTAAGTCCAATTTGTGTTGACCATATACTCATTGGAACATGGTCAAACTCTCAGTGGCCTGCCCCTATTATAAAACTGTGCCTCCCCTCCCCCCGACCTCCACCCATTGCTAGAAGCCATCAACTGTGAAGAGCTTTACTTCAGCAACTTTATCACAGTTTTAAAGGACTCTTCGATAGCTTCCTGTCTGAACTGTTTCTCTCTCTCTCTCTCTCTCTCTCTCTCTCTCTCTCTCTCTCTCTCTTTTGTGGGGAGGGGATTGAGGGCTTTTCACAGAAGCCTTCAATGTCCATCATTCTCAGCTATGAATCTGTAATCATGGATACCATTGAAAAGGAAGCTTCCTTGCCCATAGCAGCCGTCGGCAGCTTGGATCCTGGGCCTCCACACGGTCTCCGCTGTTGATGTCTGTGGTCTGTGCTACAGTCAGAAATCATGTCGGTGTCCATGGTCCAAGCTGCCACTGGAGGATCTTCACATTCTTGTCTTCTGAGCTCCTATGGAACAGCTCACTCAGCTCTCAACACTCAATGGTTTTTCTAACCCAAAGATTCACAGTCTTTTAACAGTCCTCTCCCAAAACAACATGGTCTGGTCTGTCAGAGTAACACCCCGCTATCTTGGTACCTACTTGTCATAGTTAGGGTTTCTATCACTACAATAAAGCACCAAGACCAGAGCAACTTTGGTTTGGGAGGGAAGGGTTTGTTTGGCTTACACTTCCATATCACTGTTCGTCATAAAAGGAAGTCAGGGCAGAAACTCAAACAGCAACCTGGAGGCAAGAGCTGGTGCAGAGGCCATGGAGGGGTGCCGCTTACTGCCTTGTTTCCCATGACTTGCTCAACCTACTCCCTTATGCCAAACAGGGCTGGCAACACACACACACACACAATGGATTGGACTTTTCCACATCAATCACTAATTAAGAAAATTCCTTAAAGGCTTGCCTACAGCCTGATCTTATGAAGGCATTTTTTTTTAAGTTGAGGCTCCCTCCTCTCAGATGACTCTAGCTTGTATCGAGTTGACATAATATTATCCAGCACTCTCTCCCTCCCTCCCATATATACATATATATGTGTGTGTATATATATATACATATACATATGCATATTGTCATATATACATATACACACACATATACTGGGTAGTCACAAACAATTCACTTAAGCTCTGGGGCTACAGTTTTTCTCATTTGTAAAATAGGAATAATTATGGTCTAGGGTATGAGGGTTGGGCTGGGTTGGTTTTAGATAGGGGGTTACCTATGGAATAATTTTCTGCAAAGCCAATGTCTTAAGTCAGCTACCATGTATTCTTACCTGCTCTCCCTTTATCTTATGTAGAAAGGTGTAGAAGTCTTCTAGAGTGGGCAAGCACTTCCATTTTAGAAGCTATAAATAGAAAGGGGTGGATCAGAGGAGGGTTGGTGGAGAATCTGAGATCCCAGGAAACTCTTGAAACCGTGTGTGCAACTTTCAAAGAATACAAAGGGAAACAATATCTCTGTGAACTGCACTAACCAAAGATTGAAATGAACAAAGCATTTGTAACATTTTAAATGCTGTGGTGATGTAGTGCCTGCGAGCTATCTGACTGGACAGCTTTGCTAACACTTTTGCCACACATTCAGCATGGTGAGTAGTTTGGATTTTTGGAAGGTATCTTGAGTCCACTTTAGACTTCATAGGGAGATCCTATATTAGGAAAAATTAATGCAAATTATAGAGTCTTATTACTGGGGATTCTGACTTAAGCCTTATATTAAAAAAAAGGCTTCTCAAATCTGTTTGCTAGGTTTATGATCCTTTAGTTAAACTAACTAACTAACTAACCAACCAACCAACCAACCAACCAAATATAGACCTGTTTGTCAGAAACTTCTGACTCCTAATCTGAGAGTAAATGTTGTCTCTCAAGCTCATTGCCAGTCTTATAGTGATGTTGTATAACTGCAAAAAGTTAGCACAAGACAATCTTGTTTCTTAAACCACAATTACCATAATATTGTGGCCCGGTGTTTTTGTCCTCTGATGAGTTCATGGCCCACAGGGTAAGAATCCACTGAACATCTGACCTGCCGATAACCCTTTCCATCTAAAAGTATGCAGTTTCATTAAGGGTTCACTGAAACGTTCCTGTTACTTCACATGAGACAGTATGGATGGGCTCAGGGTTTGTATAAATTAAGTATTCCATGAAGGTGCATTCAGACATTCACATGACTATTAAGAGTAAGATGGAATCTGAAATCAAGATGGCTGTATTTCAGCGCTTCCTTTCAGTAACAGGAAGTAAGTGGGTTTCTAGACTGCTAGGGTGCACGAGGGATTGCTGGATTCTTCATACCTTCAATTTGGTCATTGAGGGAGCTATGCCTAGTCGAGATCAAACTGTCCACATGAAGGATGAGGGAGCTTGACTACTGGGTAGTATCCACTAAGTGTGAGAGTTCTAGAAAGTTCAGCATACACAGAGGATATACTAACTCAGAGCAAGATGTAAACTAAACCCCATGACCGTCCCCAATTGCTTTGTGCAAAAGCAAACAAAAGTTAGAATTTGTGATGTTGCCTAGCTCCCCGAGTGCTCGGCTAAAGAAGAAAGGAGGCCTATTTACCATTTTCTCAGAAGTGTGAGCTTTCCAAAGATATGGCAATCACTTTACTTTCACATATATATATCTTGGTTTAGTCATACTGAAGAGGAGTTGGTTTTGAAATGTCAAAGCGCTGGCCTCCGGCAAGTGGGCGCAGTTCCATTCCTACCAGCAGAGTGTGGAAGCAGGCTTAGAGAGGAGGCGGGGGCATGGAGCTGGATCTCTACCTGTGGGCTCGCCCTCTACTGAGTGGCGCTATGCATGCTTTGCAATGTAAGCAAAGCCCAGAACACCCACCCAGTCAGCCTGCTGTGTCTGCCTTGATCTTGGAGTCAGCTTCTGGAGTTTGCTTCCTCCATATGATGGTTTCCACCGTGTTCCATGGGGGCGAGTGCACAGTTCAAAACGCTGTACAATGTGGCCTCAGCATGGTGAGCCAGAAGCACGTGACAGACGTGTCAAAAGAGACAGCTAGCCCTCCCTTCATGCCTACGCAGGAGACTTGAATGGCAGCCTAGGCAGTCCTTGAGACATTCCAAGCCTGTGACTTTTAATCCCTGCTGTGCTGCGTGTGACCCTCAAAAACCCCCTTAGTGTTTCATTCTGTGTTGGTCTCCACATCTGTAGGCATGGAGGCCCAGTCGCACAGCTGGTAAAGATTAGCAACATGTTACTGTTGAACTGACGGATGAGAGGGACTCTGCTGCCTTCTCCTTAGAGAATGGGAAGGTTTCTACGACAAGAATCTGTTTAGGGCTTTGGTTAGACCCTCCACTCTCAATCCCTTGCTCATTCCTAAATTAAATCCCACCTATTCCTCCACTCATAACCATCTCAGCCAGCTTTTCATCAGTCACCAATGGACAGAAGGAGTGGGCAGAAACTGCAGCAATTGAGAGACTGAAGCGTGAAGAAAATGGAGAGGTTGGCCAAACTGGATGTGGTGGCCCATTCCTCTAACCTCAGCATTTGGGAGTCTGAGGTAGATCATGAGTTTGAGGCCAACCTGGGCTACATATCCAGGCTATATCTTAAAAGAACAAAAGCAAAAATGAGGAAGTTGGCACTGGAAAATAAGCATGTAGCAAGGAAGAGAGGTTCAGTATATGTCTTAGGGACTCCATGGGACTCAGACGGAGAGACCTAGGCTCACACGCCCCAAGAAGCTGGAACATAGTTGTTCTCTCCCTCAGCCAATGGAGTGAGCACAGGTTATCTGAGATGAGGCCCATATGGCACCAGTGACAGCCATTAAAATTAATGTCATGTCCAGTCTATCACATGGTGTCATGGACACCTGTTTGTCCCCCTCTCTGAGTTTCCAGTGACTCAGAAGCAGGGATCCTACATCCCAGGGCATTTAAGGAGGAAATGTGTGCAGGTCACTTGGCTCAGTGATCAGCATATAATTCTAACTAGTCAAGGTTTAGGAGACACAATATTTTTTTTTAACCTAACACTGGTGAGCCTTTGAAGATTGTGCCTGGCCTGCCAAGGTGGTTTGACATCCTTAAGCCTACAACATAAAGAATGATAAGAAAAAACAATCATATTTTGTGTAAAACTCCAGGTAATATTGTGGCTAAATATCCCGAGTAGTGATTTCCCATTATTATAGACTGGAAGGTAACTCACAGGTAAGTTCTCATAACCCTCCTTGTGTCACCATGTGTTTGAAACAGCCCAGAGACTTTGTTCTCAGCCAAGTGAAACTGAAACTCTTTTACTTCCAGATGAATGTTGCTCTTCTCCATCCGCTAATGTTTCATTGAACCACTTAGATCTTCCCCCCTTTGCTGTAGGTCAAAGATAGTTGGACATTGACGCCATAATAACAGAAGGGACTTGCACAGATATTTATTCCATTGACATAAAGGGAGGGATTGATTGTCTACAACCAACGCTTTTAACGGCCACTTTCTTAGATGAGAACCGGAGTTCAATATTCCCATTCTGACTCCTGAAGGTTATGATCAAAATGAACAACACTGCTAGTTCTTCAAAGGCGTGTATGTGTGTATGTGTGTGTGTGTGTGTGTGTGTGTGTGTGTGTGTGTGTGTTCCTGTGTCATATGAAAGATATCCTCGGACACTGCCCATCATTGTTTGCTGTTTGTCTATTTGCACATACTTCTGCCTTCCCCAGTGCTGCTGGGATCACAAACATGAGCCACCGGTCAGGGCATTTTAAAATTTGGTTTCTGTGGGTCAAACTCAGCAAGCATGTTTTTCAACTGAGCTACCTCTACAGCTATTTTGTTGTTGTTGTTGTGATTTAAAAAGAAAAAAAAAAAGAACTCAGATGAGTTCATTATACGCCAGACATTGTTCTAAGCACTTTAGAGCCATTGACTTGCATTAGCCGCTTGGTTCTAATTTTAGTATATGTGCCGCTGAAGTGAGCATTAGCCTCTTAATTCCAACGAGATAGGTACAATTAGTGTTCATGTTTTGCAAACAAGGAAAGTGAGGTATAGGGTTAAGGAAGGTTCCACGAACTCACACAGCTCTGCCACAGAGGAGCACTAAAGAACGGCTGAAAATGGCACAGCTTTTCTCTTGAATTTTTGTATGTATTTATTTATTGTGCATGTGAATGTGTTTGAGCATGTTGGTGCCACAGGGACCATGTGGGGGGGCTGAGGACCACTTTCAGGAGTGGACTCTCTCTTCTAACTCTGCAAACTCTGGCTCCCAGGCTAACATGCCTGTGCTTTTACCTACTAAGCCACCTTGTTGGTCCTTCACAGAACTTCTTGACTTAATAGTCTTTTTTTGTTGTTGTTGTTGTTAATAGTCTGGAATATTATTATACACAGCTTTTATTACCAGTATCTGAAGCTGCTGCTGCCTTAGGAATATGCATGTATATGAATGTCTTAGTTACAGTTTCTGTTGCCAGGATAAAGGCCATGATCAAAAGCAACTGGGAGAGAAAATGTGCATTTCATCTTACAGTTATTGTCTATGATGAAGGGAAGTCAGGGCAGGAGGAACCTGGAGGCAGGAGCTGATGCAGAGGTCATGGAAGGGTGCTGCTTACTGGCTTGCTCTCCATGGCTTGCTCAGCCTGCTTTCTTATACCATCCAGGACCTCCTGCTAGAAATGACACTGCCTACAGTGAGTGGGTCTTTCCACAACAATTCTAAATCCAGAAAGTACCCTACAGGCTTGCCTACTGGCCAATCTGACAGAACATTTTCTTAATTGAGTTTCCCTCTTCTCAAATGACCCTAAGGTGTATCAGGTTGACAAACAGCAACAGCAAAAGCAAAACAAAACACCCAACTGACCAACCAAAAAAACAACAAAACACCTAACCAGAACAGTAAGTAAATAAATAATAATCTCAATGCCTTGTGTAACTAAGCCTGAGAAACATCATAGCAGGATTTCACATTTATTCATTCACCTTCTTGATCCTTGGAGAGAGTTTTGAGGGTGATCTAGGGGTTCACCACACATTCACTCAGCTGACTGGACATTGTACAGTCACTGGTTTCTGTTTGCACTTCTCTCTCTCTCTCTCTGCTACTGAGCTTTTAAATGAGTTCTTTTAGATATATTCCCATTTGCATTTAATATAGACAAAAATTAGCGTACAGAAGGTTGCGATTTAGCCTGTGCTGCACTCATAATGAACAGCCATAAAAGCACAGAAGAACATTTTCCAACTATCTGTACAGGTAGCAAATGCTGCAGTCATAACTTAGGAGACAAGAAAGCAGTCAGTCATCAGAATGCTTTCTGTGGCTCCAACTAAAACTCTAGTCTACGGCAAAATAAGGAGCGTCTTGAGTCCTGGTCAATGAGATTTCCAGAGAAGAAACTGGCTCCATCTAACAAGACAGTAATTTCTGAGCAGTGTAATTGAGGCAACGGGAAGGCTATTCTCTTGGCAGGATGCTGAGTGTGTAGTGGTGAGTGGTGGCTGTTGGTTGCAGAGCAGACTGAGTCAGACACATTGGCCACTGCTGTCAACTTAATTGATAGTATAGATCCTGCCTCTCAGACTTCAACCCAGCATTTGGTGTTAAAGCAAGTATCAGTCATCCTCTGTCTCTTTGGTTGAGTGTGTAACTCCTCTGACATGGTGGTTTTCTTGCTCCTGTATATTCATTTCTTCTACCCATAACGAGCACCTGGTAGTGTGTAGACTGGATACGGCACAGTGTGACTCTCAAAAGGGAGAGGGGTTTGAGGCTGTCTACTGAACAAGGTTTCTTTTCTATACCTCCAAACAGCTTTCCTTCATGGATAATTTGAGGTTTTCTTTTGAAGAGGCATGAATAACCACTCCCTAATATGCTAATGGTAGAATCTTAGGGTCCAAACCTTGGCTTCAACCTCTGGCTTATGGCATTTAAAGTTACATTTCCTAAAATGTTGAGAGTTGTGGGATTTTTGTTGTTGTTGTTTTACTTTCTGGTTGCTTTAATTCTTTTTCCTTTTATTGAAAATATTTTTCCAAATAATGTATCCTGATTACAGTTTCCTCTCCCTCTTCTCCCAGTTCCTCTCTACCTCTCCTCCAATCCATATTTACCCCCTTTCTTGTCTCATTAGAAAACAATATCCTTTCTAAGGGATAATAATAAAATAAAATATAATAAGACAGAACAAAACAATAGGACAAAATACAACAAACAGGAGGAAAAAAGCCCAAGAAAAGGCACCAGAAATGATACAGATGCAGAGACCTACTTGTTGGCACACTTGGGAGTCCCATAAAAATACTAAATGGAAAGCCATAATATATACATAGAGAACATATAGAATGAAAAAAAAAAGAAAGAGGACAGGACTAAATAAGTAAATAAAAGGAACATTTTAAAGCCCTGAAAGGACAGGATGAGACAAGAAACTTCCAAAAAGCCGTTGAATTTGTTTTCTGTTGGCCATCTACTGCTGGGCACGCAGCCAACCCTTAAGAGTAGTTTGTTTCCCCAGTGAAACCCTTGGAGAAAACTAAATTTTCATTTGAAAGTGGTTATCAATTGCAAATTGCTTTGGAGTTATGGACTGGGGCTTGTGTCTACTTCTTTAAGCTCTAGGTTCCCAGCTGTTATCGAAATGTGCAGGCCCTGTGCATGCGGCCTCGGTTTCTATGAGTCACATGAGCTTTGATCATGTTGATTTAGAGGGCCTTGTTTCCTTGTCTGACTGAGGGGGGGGGGTGGTCTCTGCATTTGTTCTCATCTGCTGCAGAAGGAAGCTTTCCCAATGATGATTGGGCAAGGAACTGATCTATGTCTAGCAGAATGTCATTAGGAGTCATTTTACCATGTTCTTTAGGTTTCTGGGCTATCTAGTCTTAGGATCGTGGACATCCAATCTGTATCAGATATGGGTTCCATCTCATCAGTCAAATCAGGTATTGGTTGGTTACTCCTGTAACCTTTGTGCTACTATTGAACTTATACATCTTGCAGACAAGACACTATTGTAGATCTTAGTTTGTAACTGGGTTAAGTGTTTACATTTACTCTTTGGTAGAATTTATCCTTTGGTAGTGTGCCAAAGATGCTAGCCAGTATGGGTAAGGGTTCTAAGTCAAGCCCTAGCTTGACTTCTCCATGTTCAATGAGTTATTCAGGTGTTATCTTCATCAACAGGGCTTTGACATCAGTTTATGGAGAGCAACCTATAATCTTGGCACCAGTCTGGGTTGTTTGGGGAAGAGGTCCCAGGGATCCCTTTAGTCTGGTTGCTTTTTAATGCAGTCATTGACAAAATTGGGTGTTTCCACTAGGGTCGTTCCCACAGTGGAGGCTGGCCCCATGAGATGCTGAGTAAGTCTGGCCAATTCCAAGAGATTCTGGACTCATCTATCTGATTCTCCCAGTTCCTTGACTTTTACCTGATATTCTCCACTAGCATCATAATTATGGATCACAGAGGCTGAGATGACATCTGAAATCCCCTCTTGAATATAGTATCTATAAGCCAGGACTGGAGATCTATAAGCTCAGGGTAGAGACTTACGTAGACAGAAAGATTGGAACAGGGCATGGATGTGAGAATGGGGAACTGGGAGAGGGGAGGAACCACAGGAGCTGGTAGAGGTATCTGAGACGGATGTAACATCACCACCACCTTGCCCGCATGGAGTCCTCCCACCCATAGATAACGAGAGAGTATAAAATAAAGATGCGTGGATGGATCCTTCCTTTTGTTAAAGATTGGAACCTTCTTTTCTGACATTGGAAAGGCATTTGAGGGTCAAAACACTCTGTGGGTGAAGAGCTTCTTTTCTAGTTAGCTTCAGCAGCCAACTTGAGCCAGACCCGAGTTATCTGAGAGGGTCTCAATTTAGGAGATTTCGTGAGTCAGATTGGCTTGTGAACATGTCTGTGGAACATTCTCTTGATTCTAATAGATGTGGGAGGGCCAAGACCACTATAGGTGGTGGCATCTCTGGGCAGGTGGGACAGGGAATTGTAAGAAACATATCTGAACATGAAGCTGAGAGCAAGTTAGTAGGTAGCATCCCTCCATGGTTTCTGTTTCAAGTTCTTGCTCTGCTGGAGTTCATGCTCCAGCTTCCCTCAGTGAGTGACTGTGAGATGAAATAAAGTCTTTTCTCTCCAAATTGATTTTGATTGTGGTGCTTATCAGTTATAGAGAAGCTGACTAGGGCATCCTCTGAAGACTTGCTATTTCATAACCATCATCCCATAATCATTAGCTCCAGAAACAGCCCTTCTTCTTAGGCAGAAAACAGAGTTTGTTTATCTCTGAAGTTGGCCCCTGGGATGTCAGCAGACTAGCTTCAAAGAAAACTGACAAGAGCACTGAGGCATAGGCTCATAAACTTGAATGTTTTGTCCCAGCCTGTTGGTACTGTTTGGGGAGGTTATTGAATTATTAGGAGGTGGAGCCTTGCTGGAGGGTATGAATCACTGGGGGTAGGCTTTGAGAATTTATAGCTTCAACCCACTTCTAGTTCAGTCTGTCTGCTTTCTACATGCTCTGGAAGAGGTGATCTCTCAGCTTCCTGCTCTGGACACCTGTTCCCACCATTATGAATTCTCTCCCTCTGGCACTGTAAGCTAAAGTAAACTCTTCTCTCTATAAGTTGCTTTGGTCACAGCAACTGAAAAGTGACTGATACAGGGGCTTGTGGACACTCTTTAGTATAGGGAACACACACACACACACACACACACACACACACACACACACACACACTGGGTATAGAGCTAGCCTCACCAACCTCTCTGTAAACCAAGGCATGAAACTTTGAAGCCTAAAATTCTTTCAAGGACAGTCAGTATCCTCTAGCCACCTGCAAACAGTTCCACAATGCCCTCTAGGAAGGGGTCCCATCAGGTGCTGCTTCATAATTTTAGTGTTGTCAGTCTCTAGGTTCTCAAATTTAATGGCTCCTCACTAAGATGCACATCTTTATTTACATAGCAACTGATGAGGGTAATTTGCTTCAAATAGAAGTTATGACTTACAGGACCATCTATGTGCTTAAAGCTCTCTAGAAATGTCATAATTAAGCTGTTACAAGAATGTCAGCTGGAAAACTGTCTTATATGCATGACATTAGTCATGTATATTCAACTTTAAAATGTTTTAAGTATTAGCACATGTAAGTGATTTCTCCAATGGTCACTTCCTTGAACATAGCACTATGGTTTAGGGTTTGACTGTTCCCCAAGGGCCCATGTGCTGTAATATGCTTGGTCCTTAACTTGGTGTTTATGGAAGGTGATGGAGTATTTAAGGGTTGGGGCCTGGTGTGGGAGTGAGGAAGCTTTAAATCATTGATATATGGCCTCTAACAATGTCAAACCCTGCTCTCTCTCTCTCTCTCTCTCTCTCTCTCTCTCTCTCTCTCTCTCTCTCTCCTGCCATGATGTGTAATAGACCCAAAACAATGGGTATCAACCAAACACAGACTGAAATCACTGAAACCATGAGCCAAAATATACATTTCCACAGTATAAGTTGATTCTCTTAGGTGTTTTATTATTATAGAAAGTTTGGCTTTCACTTGATATATTCCACTAGCATCATAAGGTGTTATCCTTATGATGCTATCTCATTATCCATTACTGTTCAATACCCCACTCACAGTCATTCACCTCTTTTTATGATCTGCCCTGGGCTTGGGAGATCAGCACATTTAAAGTCCTCAGCTCTTGTTGAGTCAGTCCCAAGGCTTACATCCCCTGGAAGACTTCCTCAGTAACATACCTGGCAGTTGGTGCTGATTGTCAGCATGTTTTATTCTGAAGCTGGGATACTTGAGGCTTTTCTGAGACTGAAGGAACACTCCCGCCTAGAACTGGTAGGTTCCTTCATACAGTAAAGGACTCTCAGATGCAAGCCAACCATTTAGAGTCCTTACTGTAAAGTTGTTAGGTTCTCTCAGACTGGACCACTGTCTATCCACCATCATCACCATGGAAGCAGGTACTGGACAACTAAAATAGCCTTTATTTTCTAGAGCTACTTAAATGACACAAATAAACCAAAGCTAAGATTCTAAGTCCAAGCCTCCAATGATGCATCTAGAAGAAACCATGTTAAATGTCTTTTCTCCATCCCTGTCCCCTTGATTCCTGATCCATGCTGATGCACCCTTGTGTGACCCCCATGGTGTGGCATGCCTTTTGTTTCTGGACACCTGTAAGCAGAAACCTGTCCTTCTTTCTCAGAGTCTTTTCTGTGTTTGAGCACCATACTTCATGTAGTTTAAAGTTAGGACCTCAAGTCTCCAGTCTCTACCTACAAGGAACATCTTTGTGCCTGCTGAGCTTTGTCACATCATGGCAGCTGGCTTCCCAGGATATTTATCCCAGAAGAGAGCTAGAGAGATGCTGTATGGCCCTTCTCACTGCTCCTTGGAAGCTACAGAGAGTGAGTAGTCACTGTGAAGTCCAGGCCGATGAGTGCCAAGAAGCACCAAGCACAACTGTAGTCTCTTTATCTTTGGTAGAATTTAGTCGGTAAGGCAAACCCACACTTGAAGGGAAGGCTGTTAGACCACATCTCGAAGGAAAAGTGATAAAGGAACTGGAGCCATGATCCACTCGTGGGTCTCCAGCAAGCTACTTTATGAACAGTTCTGCTCAATGCCAACGCCCCATTGCCCATAGCTATTTTTTGCCATGTTCCCTTCACTATTTCATGGGTGGCAATCTGCATATTCAAAATTTGTTATTTCTTTCAATATTTTATGGCTCCTGCATAGTAATCTTTAACGCCTCAAATTTCTGGGTTAAATTGTTCAAAATATTTTAAATTCGAATTTGAAAATTAAGTTTGTCTTCTTGTCAAGTCATTTCCTTAACACAAATTTGAGGAATAATATACATCCAGAGAACTGAATTGTGGTCCAAAATTAAAAGTAAAAATAGACATTCAAAAGCCAATCTATTAAAATGTAAAAATTAGGCTCTGTGAATGTGGAAAGTTGTTACTAGGATTTTAGCTACAGCACTACTTAGATGACAGGAATTTATACTTTTTGTGATTTAAATGTTAGTTTGATTTTCATTAATTTAAGAAGAAAATGTATTGAAGAAAATGGTAGATGGGGTGGGTATTCAGTCTCCTAACCGATGTACAGCAATTAGTTCAAAGTTCTTGATAACCACTTTTAAAATAGAAGAAGAGGGGGAAGAGAGAGTAGAGGAGGGAGGGAGATGGGGAGGGAGGGGAGAGGGAGGAAGGAAGAGAGAGAGATTTAGTTTCACTGGCAAATATGAACAGCAAAATTTAGCCCTCTACATACCAACTTCATAAAGGCATTTTGAATGGGCTAACCTCAGCATCAGGGAAGGGCAAACCTTGGCAATACAGAAAAGAATTAATTAACTCTTTAGACATAAACAAAATTAAATGAGGGTTCTGTCTTGGAATGAAGGAGGAGTATGTAGGCATAAATGTCAAGTTGGATAATAAAACCAAAGCAATCAGGAAAGAGCAGAGTAAAGCCCAGAGAAATAGGAAATACTCTTGAAGGCAGAATGCTTGAGGAATAATCCCCCAGCCCCTCCCTCTTTTATAGACAGGCTCCATGCATGGAAACCTTGCAAGAGGCAGGGTAGAGCAGCAGTAATTGGGACTCAAAGGGTAATCTTTGGATCTACAGGTTCTGAAGTTTCCATCCATTGGGGGATTTTTTCAGTTCCTTGTGAAAGTCATGGCTTTGTACCATGATGAAGTCAAACAGTTACAGAGGGATCCACACCAAGTGTGATAAACAGAAGACTCCTAGATATTCAGTCCTCCTGTCTTTAGAAAGAACTTTGTAACATCAGCCAAGCACTCATATCTTAAAAGTTGCAGGACTGCATGAAGAGCAGGTATCAGGGACAAGCTTGCCCAAGTCACTCCTGTGGCCTGCAACATTGGCTCTTTGCTGAAACAATCTGTTCCATCTGCCTTTCTTTATCAGGGACTCTCTCTTTGTTATCATTTATAAAATGAAACATCTTTATTTTCTCCTATTTTCTGACCATTATTTACACTGTGCTAATTTCCTTGCTGGAATCACAGCTATTTAAATTTTAGGGCCCCTTGATGCTTATTATATAACTTATGGGGCACTCTGACCCTATAATCTTGTTCTATTCCATTCACAATAACAATTACCAATTGTAAGGTTTTTCTCCTTGAATCAGACACTGGCATCTGTCCCCAGTTTTAAGATGCTATAAATTACAGTATAATTCAGAGTGTAAATGGCACATTCTTTTTGGTGTGTGTTAGAAATATTCATTGTATGTGTGTTTTATCTCTTGTATTACTTTAAGTTCCTAAAGGAGAGGACTGTTTCTTACTTGAAATTTCATCTTTTGAAGTGTTTAATCAAGAACCCCCAGAAACCGTCATCAACTGTGCACTAATATGTATGTTTTGTGTCCCTCATATCTAGTATAATCTTCTTTTGTACTCTTGCATATTTCCATAGTGAGACTGTGTTTCACACAGTTTTTTTTTTTAATATTCAGCAATGGACATTTAGATTCATGCAAAAATGTTTTTTGGATGAGGTGTTGGTTGAATAAAGACTGGTTGACTAGGTGGTTGGGTAGGTGGATGGACAGATGGGGGAGATGACTGATGGTGGATGCATGGTTGGATGAGCAGGTGAGTAGATAGGTCAGTGAATGGATGAGCACCAACTCTTAATATTAACCAAATTCTTTTTCAAAATAAGCTTGGATTTACACAAGTCTACTCTTCCTGCCTTCCTTTTAGGATATCTTTAACTAATTAGATATCCTAAATTAACTTGTAAAAGTTATGAATTGTTCAGAAGTGTTTTCATTTACAAGCAATTCAGGAGCCTGTGCAACAGGGATATGAGACCCTGGCCCAGAGCTCTCTTGCATCCCACACAGTGTGTGCCCTGTCACACACTGCAGGTCTCTCTAAGAGAACCACCGAAGTCCACTTCTCAGTTTGTTGTTTTCCTAACAGCGGCAGAACACTCTCCAAAGAGCTGCTTTAAGAAAAAATAAATCTGAGGAGCAGCAGGGAGGGGAAGAAGAAGAAGCCCAGAAAGGAGAACCCAGCTGCCTGCCACAGCATGGCCAGAAGCCTGTGTCCCCTGCCTCATTGCTTGTGGGATACTAGGCCAAAGTCTCACATTAATCTCAGGAACTCTGTTTGAAATCCTTATGAAAGTGTGGACAAGTTGTGTATGTGCCAGGATGTGGGGAGGGGCAAGCAAGAGAGCAAGTACCTTGTAGTATTTGAAGCTGAAAACCAACAACAGTCATTTTCATAGCAACTGTACTCTGGTACACAACTTACCATTTCTAACTATAGGCCATTCGTAAGATATGAAATTGGGTCACTTGTTAATTTTAAAGCCTTTATAATATTTTTAATTCAAATGTTTCTAAAACATACTTTTCCTGATTTCTGGGTTATTTGTTTGGTTTCTGTTGTTTTTGTTTTTAACTGAAGGACTGGGAGTATAGCTCAAGGGAGATTACATGTGTCTTAGTTAGGGTCTCTAGTGTTGTGATTAAACACCATGACCAGAATTAACTTGGGGAGGCAAGGGTTTGTTTCATCTTACCTTCCAAATCACATCCCATCCTTGAAGAACGTCAAGGCAAGAACTCAAGGCAGAAACCTGTAGACACAAACTGAGTCAGAGGCCATGGAAGAGTGCTCTTACTGGCTTGCTTCTGGTGGCTTGTTAAGTTTGTTTTCTCATGCACCTCAGGATTTCTTGCTTAGGGGCAGAGCCACTCACATGGATCTGGGTCTTCCCATATCAATCATTAATCAAGAAAATACCTCCCACAGGCGTGTCTACAGCCCAATCTTAAGGAGGCATTTTCTTGACTGAGGCTCCATTCTCTCTGATAACTGTAGATTATGTCAAGTTGATAAAATCTATATCCAGTTCAACATGCTAAGCCTTTATGAGGCCTTGGGTTCTCTCCAAATCTGTAAAAGAATCCTTGCACCTGTGTAACACCTACTACTTTTCTCTTCTTCCCTTTCCTTCTCTCCCTCCTCCTTTTCCCCTTCCTCCTCCTCCCCTTCCTCATCCTCTTCCCCCTCCTTCTTTTCTCCCTCTTCTCTTTCTCTTTTTCTAATCTCAAGCTTTCAAAGAGATGTGTGCATTTTGTTGCAGTTGTCTTCTTTGATTTTGAACCATCATAAAGTATGAGCAAAGGAAAGGTGATCAACAGATTTGGGAAGAGGAAAAACATCATTAAAGTTGCTTTTTGGGGGAGCTCACATGCACAGAATAGGAATTGTGTCATTCGCCTGGGAAAGAGAGTAGCAGAGAGACAGATGTTTCTCTCATTATTTTTGTTCCCAGTCACCCTTTCTGTTGCACATGTCACCACATAAGAGGCCAACCAGCACAGAGCAGGACAGCAGTATGTCACCTGTTCTTGTGGCTTCCCCAGCACAGGAAGCAGAACTTGAGTTGCTTGAGTCTTAGAGACATAGATTTAGTGTACATATATTGCACAATCATTTGTTCCCAACCTCATGAAGCAGCACTGGACTATTCCCTGCCCACCTAGCCACCTTGGTGGGTGGACATTTGGTAAGAGACTGAAAACCAGACGCCCCCCAAAATGGGTGTTTTTCTCCTTCTAGTTTACCTTAATACATATGCAATAAAGTTATGTGTTTTCACTGCATATAAGCACCTTTGGACCTGGTAAGAAGTTTCCAAAGTTTCTCTCTGTCTCTGTCTCTCTCTCTCGCTTTCTCTCTCTCTTTCTCTCTCTCTCTGTATGTGTGTGTGTGTTATGCAGGCATTGTATTGTACGACATACATATGTCTGCATGTTTGTCATGATATGCATATGCATACGTATATTCATGAAGGGCAAAGGTCAACACTGAGTGTCTTCCTTCATTATTCTTCACCTTAGTTTTTTAGGGAGGCTCTCTCACTGGCCCTAGAGCTCACTAGTTAAGTTAGGCCTCCTGGCCAATGATCTCTGTGAATCCACCTGTCTCCAAGCATTCCAGCTCTGAGGTGATAGACCCTGAGCACTGTGCCCAGCTTTAAGTGGGTGCTAGGGACCTGAACTCAGTCCTTGTGCATTCAACATTTTCCCAATTGAGCCCTCTCTTCAGCCATCTAGCTCTCTTGTTCAGAGAATGTATCTTTCATGGGTTAACTCAGAGTCGCCCTTGCAAACACACAGAGCTCCCGGAAGTTCAGGAAATGCTGCATTCTTGTCTGTGTTGGGCAGGATTTCCTGCAAAGGGTCAAGAAAACATACTTTCCCAATGGTCTTTGTTTAAATTACAGAAAGTCCTTGTCTCCAATTGGAGAAGCTGTTAGTCACTGCCATGGCAACAAAGGAAGATGGGCAGACCACTCCTTGGCACTGTTCACAAACCCTTCTCAACTAAAGCAAAGGAGAGACCTATGTGTTTCTGAATCTTCCCCATGGCTTGCCACACTGCCCCAGTTTACCTCATTGGTAAAACAGGACAACTGGAACCCGAAGACATGAGAAGACATGAACTGACATGCTGGAGGTCTAGTCTGGTCATGAGTGTTCCTGCTCAAGACATCCTCACCATCTGTCTCCTTGTGAATGATGGAAAGGAGTACCTGCATCCATCAAAAGCATCGGGCAGAGTCAAAAATTACCCCTTAAATCTCAGAGTGACAGTCTCAATGTCTTGCACGTCATAAATTCCTAAATGGGTTAGTAAGGGAAAGCTATCAGGTGGATAACTGGTCTAGAATGTGGGATGCCTGCTTCAGTGTCTAACACTAATCTGGCAACAATGAAAGTAACAACTGGAGCAATGAGCAGAGGATCTTGGATGTGACTCCAAAGATCTGTAGAGCCCAAGTTCTGTCCTCAACAACTAGAAGTGGCTGGGCTCCTGGCTGCAGGTGTCTGTGAATGTATGATTGTTAGGCCTTCCTGTAGGCCTTTTAAGGAGCTTGTCCTGTGGTGACATCATAGGATTTGTTTGTGGCTATTTGGAGGTGGAAGTCCACAGTAAATACCCAGGGCCATTTTCCCAGTCAATGTTTTCCAGAACGGCCCCATTAGGAAGCTGCTTTTCAAAGCTTTCTTTCCCTGTGTCCTCAGAACAACCCATTTGCTGTGTAGCTGAGTGCAGAGTGAAGGTCAATGCCAACCAAAATACCAGGGATGAAGAAGGCTTCTAACAAGGCTAAAAGCAAAGGTAAGTGATATGGAAAAATATACTCAGAAAAGTGGATTGCCACTGGCCTGACTTTTACAAAGAGTTAATAGTAGTCATCTCTTGAAAAAAAGAAAGCAAAAAAGGTGCAGCCAGTCATAGGCATAAGAATCTTTGAATTGTGGTATGGTAGCTCAGAATTTTCTAGGCCAGGGAGGAAGGGAAACTTCTTCCCATATGGTCACTGATAGGACCCTTTGATCAAATCAATAGGATCTCCCATCACTCAATGAAGTCACCAGAAAGAAGCTATGTGGGTTGGTTACCTTGAAGGGAAACAGGATATCAACTCTAGTCTGGAGTAACTACATTAATATAATTAATATGGGGGCTTATGTTTTCATCCATGCACTGTTTCAGAAATTCTGGTTACTTTAGATATTAATAAATTGACACAGGAAAATTTCATGTGTGCGCATACACACAGACACACAGACACACACACACACACACACACACATCTTCGGAATAACTAGACTAGAAAATGGGCTCTTCATTTCAGTCAAGTTCATTGTAAGGTCTTAAAGCCACATCCTTCTGGCCTCAGGTCAACTGAATGACCCAGGCACATCAAGTGGAGTGTATTTGGTCCTAGACACTGTTTCTGAGTCCATTCTCTTCTGCCAGGAAGTTAACTAGGGAATTCAGCTTTCAGTTTGGGTTTCTGAAGACACACAAAACTTATAAAAGACGACTACCCACTTTATAAATGCCTAACGATAACAGCAATGTGATTCACTTTACATAAATGTGAGACAGTTAAAGCTATGCAGCCAAAAGGCAGGATGGTAGTGACCATTCTTGGAAGGTGAGAGCTAGTGTTCTAAGAGACTTAGCTTATTGATCTGGGTACTGGTTACAACAGAATATTCAGTTGCAATCATGCTATTTTGTGCACACTGTTTGTTTACAAGTTACAGACCAATAACATTTAAGCTGATAAGTAATGCAGAACTAAGGTCAGAGGTACCCCCACATCAGGACATAGCCTGCTTTATGAAGTGAAGTTTATGCCGGGTTGAGATTGATGGGAGCCCCGTGAATCAGTGGTGCCCACTCATTCCTGAAACCTAGAACAATTCTTGGCACATACCAGGCTCTCAATAAACAGTTGTCAAGAAAGTGAATGGATTGATGAGTTAAATATGCACATTTTCCAAACAAAGGATTCAATAACACAGTTGTGTGGATCAGACAGCCGGGTGATGCTTCCATCTTACCGTGTCCTGAACTTACCTCTCGGGAGCCATGTTATATTAAGTCAGCCTGTGCTGTGATGAATTTGTCCAGGGCTTTTAAAGTCTCAAGATGTGTATATGCAGATATGTCTGTGGGCATGTCTTAGATCTCAAACATCCTCAAAGGCTATGTGTTAGATGTTCAGTCACCAGGCTAGTGGGAGGTAGCAGGCCTTTAAGAGCTGTGACCTAATGAGAAGAGGTTAGTTAGCCCATTGGAGCTAGCCCCCAATGGAATTGTGCAGATCCATGTGCTCATTGGTTTCCTTTACAGCCATAGTAAACTAAGTAGTTTTGCTTCACCACCCACTCTTGACATGAGGTTCTGTATCACCAGGCACCAAAGTAACAGAGCTAACTGACCATGGACTGAGACCTCCAAAACCAAGATAATATAAATCTTTCCTTTTTTAAATTGATGACCTCAGGTAGTCACAGTGGCAGGGAAGTTAGCTGATGCATCTACACACCTGCCAGTACCCATGGTCTCTCAGATTGGATCTGTTTTTGTTTGGTGGATTCCATAAAGACTATAAAGAAATGAGGCAGAGACCCAATTATTTCTTCAAACAGTTACAACCTCAGTTTGTTCAAGTGTGAACTGTTCAAGGGCATCTCCCATCTTTACAAGGACCTAACACAGAGGTTAGCATGTGGTTGATGATCAGTGAATGTTGGATGAATGAATGAGTTCAAGACAGTCATTGTGTGGCTTACTCTACCAAAGAAATCTTGCTGCATTTACTTTGTGTTTTTTGGACACTGCAGTAAAGTTCTAATCTGCTTTTTCAGGGTTAAGGACACAGAGGAAGAACACCGCCCGACAGGTTGAGTCTGCACTTCCAAAGGCTTATGCTTTTGACAGGGTCATCGTAAGTCTAGGCCTGGTCTTTATGGGTCAAGAGAACAGGTCTTGTTATATTAGTTCATGTGAAATGATGGTCTATGGAAAATGTCTTATAAGGATTGAGTGGCACACCCACGTACACACTTAAAAGTGACTTTTGATCACTTAGAAGCAGGTGATACTTGCCTACTTCCCAGACCTGTCTTCAGCCTGCTATTTTCACTCCGACCTCCACCATCAGGCTGATCCACATCTTACAAAGCATCTAGCCCCAGGGTCTCTAGCACTTCTAAGCGTGTGCAGGGTGAGCTCATCAGCTTCTGGAGGAACATGAGCATGGGTCTGGACAGCAGCCAGGTCAAGGGCCAGTGTTGGGGGGTGATCATGGTGAACCAGAGGCTGCTGTGCGCCTTGGAACTAGAGGTGAACTCCAATATCTAGGCCATGCACATTCAGAAGAAGATCAAAACCCTCAACAGGAGGTTCACCTCCTTCACCCTCAAGGTGTGCTTCTTTCAGAAGCAGAACCAGGTACTAGAAAGCAAGTTGGGGCCTCCTGCAGTGCATAAAGTGGTGTGAGCTTGAAGTAATATAAATAACAAATGTAAAAGCTACATCCCTAGTCTGAGGTGGCAGTTGGGCTCCTTGGGCCAGAGGAAGCTGTAGATGGAGGTGGAGCTTGGCAACATGCCGGCCTGGTAGAAAACTCCAAGAAGAAGCAGAAAGATGCCATCAACCAGACAGGAATGGAGAATGAATTTGTTCCCTCGTGAAAGATGAGGATGATGCTTACACAAACAAAATGGAGCTGGAAGCTGACCTGGAAACACAAATGAGGTCAACTTCCTCGGGCAGATCCATGAAGGCGAGATCCGTGTGCGGTGAGATCTGTGTGCTGCAGTCTTAGACCTTGGAGATCCATGTGTTCTTGGACACGGCCATGGTTCTGCTCACAGGCAACAACTGCTACCTGAACATGGATGGCATCGTGGTCAAAGTCCATGACTTTGTCCTGTTTGAGATCCTAAGTCCCTGGGCTGAGGTGGAGAGCACTATTGGGTCAAATATGAGTATTGTTGGCTGGGAAGAATAGTGTAGAGTTCTCCAAGATGAAGCATAAGCCACTTATAGACAGAGATCAAGGCCCCCAAAGATCATGTCTAAAGGTTTCCATTACTGACACTAAACAGTGTGTGGGGATCTGGTCTTTAAGGATGACAAGGCAATCTGACCGAGCTAGAGGCTACCCTGCAACAGGCCAAGCATGTCATTGCCCAGAAGCTATCTGAATCCTGCAATCATCAAGCTGGTTGCAGATGGTGAGACCACCACCCACGGAGAGCTGCTGGAGGTCAAGAGAACTGATAGAGTCTCGGAAGGAGAACCTGGAATTCCACATGGGGCCTCAGGAGCCCTGGCTTCAGTGATGGTGTGAGTTCCTTCCAATCTGGCTTTAGTTCTGCTGAAAGCTCAGTCACACCACGGCCACAGTTATAAAGAAGACCAAGAATAACATCAACTTTCCAATCTCTGATAGCCTCTCCAATCCTTTGATAGCCTGTGGTATATAAGGAATTCCAGATTAGCTTGGGCTAGTGAGACCCTGTCTCAAACAAACAAACAAACAAAGTGAATCTTTTAAGGATGTTCATTTTATTTTGTCTATTTTTGTTTGTGAATGGGTAATGGGTGTGTATGTGTGTACCTTTGTGTCTCCCACAGCACAGGTATGAAGGTTGGAGGAGAATTTCACATCTGTCCTGGGTATCTTTGCTGTTTTTGTTTGTTTGTTTGTTTGTTTGTTTGTTTTTCTGAATGTGATAGTCCAGATAGCCCCAGAGTGGGGACTCTCCTCTCTCCATCTCGTACTTCCCCATAGGAGGGCTTGGATTTCAGATGTCTCTCTCCACATCCACCTTTCTCTCTGGATTCTGGGGATCCCAGGTCATGCTCTCAATGCTTGTACAGTACACTTTTTCCCTACTGAGCCATCCATCCCAGGACAAACATGATATTTAAAGACACGTGTTAAATTAAAATGAGAACAGTACATCAGTTCCTTCCTTTTTAAAAATTTTCTAATTACAATTTTCTGGAAGAATTAGCATGAGGTTGTTGACTGATGAATATAGTCAGAGTAGAGGGAGCTGGATGATCTTGAATATGCATTTAAATTTTATCAGCACCTTCTGTGTATAAAACAATGTGATACAACCTAGATAGCTTCTGACCTCTGGGATTCATGGTTATTTTTGTGAAATTTATATTAAAGTTTTTAATGTTACAGATGAATTAATCAAGGTACAGAAGGGATCACTGATAATCCTAACTTCACTGATAGGAATGAACACACAAGTAGCTGGTGCTTGATTAGATCAATGTATAAGTTAATTAGTCCCATGGAATTGGAACTCAGGCACTCTGGGTCCAAGTCCCTCAGTCTGCAGGTTCGATGTGATAGCTTTGCTTTATGGGCAACATAAAGATTTACTCAGCAGGTTAGTTGTAATAGCTTTATCAAGGAGTCTTCCCTGCACTGTGGTAGAAATACACAGACAAGTTGATTTCCCCATGCATACACTCATCCATTTTGTCAATAAGCTTTAATAACCATATAGTATGGAGCTGGTGCTGCTTGCTAAGTACTCTCAGATTTAGATAGATGGCAAGCAAAGCAGAATGAGGAATTTCTACCTTACATGGTTATTATGAGAAGCTACCAATGCTGATAGGGACACAGGAGTTCAGTGTAGGGGAGAAAGGATAAGAAAGCAAATGACTGCTGCAGAATTGCATGGGAATTCATGGGTGGGCCTTAGAAAAATATCATTTTTTTTTAAAAATCACTTTTTGGTTAACTTTAATAATTGTTTTCCTTTTAAAATGGTTTTCAGGGGCTCAGGAAATGTCTCAGTTGGTAAAGTGCTTGTTATTATGCAAGTGTGAGTTTCTGAGTTTCCTACATAAGGAGTCTGGGCATGGAAGTGGTCATCTGTAACCACTGTGTACTGAGGGTAGGAGGTAGGAGGCAGAGGCAGGAGGATCTCTGAGGCTCACTGGCTAGCAAGCCTGCAGGGACCTAAAGAACAAAGTAGAGATTGATGGAAGAACTTGTGTACACACCCACACAAACACATGCACATGT
This sequence comes from Mus musculus, assembly GCF_000001635.26. Taxonomy (NCBI): domain Eukaryota; kingdom Metazoa; phylum Chordata; class Mammalia; order Rodentia; family Muridae; genus Mus; species Mus musculus. Next base: position 177,525,823 of record NC_000067.6, on the reverse strand, counting down.
GCACACCGTGTGCACACATATAACACCTACAACCAGAAATAAAAAAATAACAATAGTGTCATTTCACTTCAAATGTGTGCAGGTGGCAAGGGATGCAGTTCTGTATGGTCATGGAAGGGAAACACAATCAACACTACCATGGCTTGACGAAAGATTCCTTCCCTGCAGACAGCGGTGAAGGGAAACGAAGCTTGCCATCTCCTTTCTCTGCAGGCCTTTACTCATCTGGGAAACTGTCACAAAAAGAACCTAAGGCATCTGTGTCATTGTCTCTGTGCTCAGAAGCACCATCGGCTACAAAGCTTCAGTGTTGCTGTGTGGCCCAGACCCTCCCAGTAGAAACACAAAGCCAGCAAAACTAGTCATCTCAGCATGTCAGGCAAGGTAGATATTTTTGGTTGGAACGTTACCAAAACACAGCTTTGCTTCAACACACACACGCAAACTTTGTTTTTGTACATCTCTCAAAGCTGCTTATAATATTCCTCAGGAAAGGAATCTACACACAATGTTGAAACCACATGTCTTGGAAAGGAGTCAAAAGATTTATAGCTCGGAGTGGAGAAGTATTAAAATAGCATCTCTATCAACCGTAGCCATCCACTGTAGGATCACAAGTGCTCTTTCAGTCCATGGGTGAAGGCCATGCAGCGGTTGGCTAACAAGCCATTTTCCTTAAAGATAATTGTGGACACCTTCCAATGAATCTAGGCTTTGTTTTCTATCCACGCACACTGATACTATCAGAAACTCATACTTCATAAATTCCTTTTGGAAACCTCAAAGGCCATGGTCATCTCCAAAACCATAATAGACTTTGCTAATCAGACATTTGGCATATGTATGAAACCTAAGTACACACTGGTGTATGAAGTCCACGCTACATTTGGCTTTTGTGTATCTGGTTTATTTTCTTGGTAAATAAAGCAGTATAGTATACCACCATACTCTATCGCCCTTGACACCAGTGTGTGCTCACCTCTGAGACTTAACCAACAAATTTGAAATCATGTCTATCGCTGCCTAACATCTGTTAATTTCATCAGCATCAGAGCCTTGAATTATCCATTAACCAGTTAATAGACATTTTATTAAGGGCACAAAAGAGAGTATGACATTCTTTCTTCACTCACATAAATATAATGACTTTCTACATGGCAAGTTTAAAGTGTTCATTTGCACTTCAGACAGAAAGCTTTTGGGGATGGGGAGATGCCTCAGTTGGTAAAGTGGTTGCCATGGAAGCTTGAGGACCAGAGTTCAATCTTCAGGACCCAAGTAAAAAGCTGGGCATAGTGGGACCAGCTTGTTATACCAGTGTTGGGGAGGTAGAGACAGCTGGATCCTTGGGACCCATTGGCTAGCCAGTCTAGCCTACTTAGTGAGTTCTAGGTCCTTAAGAAACCCTGTCTCAATAAAATGTGGACACCGTTTGAGGAGTTTCACCTGAAGTTGTTTTTTGAGCTCCACAGGCATGCTTACACATGTGCACAAGCACTCATACATGAACATGTATACAAACACATATACACTCACACTCACAACAGAAAACACTTTGTTGTCATTTGCAAGAGGCACTGATTTTAAAAAGAACAGCTTTCCCCAGAACTTGGCATTATGCTAAGTAAGCACAGCTTCTACTGTGACAAAATGCCTGGGACCTACAGCTTAAGAGGAAGAAAGGTCTATTTCGATTCATAGTTTTAGAGGTTTGGGTACTGATGCTAGCAGAAAATGCCTACTTCATAAATTCCTTCTGGCATCCCCCAAATCAGACTCTACCAGTCAGACATCTGACATGGGCACAATATTTTATGCTATTATAACAATGTCAGTCTTTCCATTAAAAGTCTAATTGCCATGATCATGGGTGGTGTCACTCTAAGGAAGAGGAAGGTCAACTGAGTAGATGTTCTTCCTAGTAGGTTGAAGTTAAAAGTGACAAACCTGATTTAAATCTTTGAAGGAAAGCAATCTCTTGCATGGTTGGCAACAGCTGAACTTCTATTATCCCTATATATTCATTTCATAGATATTTAATTTAGCATATAGTCATATTCATTTATGTTGATATATACGATTTTCCATTTCTTTCTTTTGAAATTTTTTTTGCATGTTTGTGGGCATGTTCCCATGGCTGTTGGTACACACGTATGTACATTGTATGTACGTGCATGTGTGGGTATACACACATGTGCAAATGTGTGTGGAGAGTAGAAACCAACATTAGTAGTGTCATTCCCTAGAAAAATTCCCACTTTTAAATATTTTTTACATTTATCTATTTATTTTGCATGTGTATGTATGTGCATACATGCATGTGTCATGATGTGAATAAGGAAGGTCAGAGGGAAATTTGTAGGAGTCAGTTCTCTTCATCCATTATGTGGGTTCTAACAATTGAACTGAAGTCATCAGACTTGGCAGCAAGCACCCTTACCTACTGAGCTAGCTCACTGACCTAATCCTTACCTTTTGAGACAGGGTATCCTGGTGTGCTTTCTGCTACTGTGGTAAGACACAAACAGAACCACCTGGGGAGGAAAAGGGCCAATTTCAGCTTCCAGTTTAGAGTCCATCATCAGAGGAAGCCAAGGCAGGAACCAAAATAGAAACCGCAGAGAAACATGCTCACTGGCTTGCTTCCTCTGCTCATACTCACCCCGTTCTCTTATAGAATCCAAGATTACCTGCCCAGGGGTAGCATTGCCCATAGTGGCCTGGGCCCTCCCACATCATTAATCAAGCCAATGTCCCACAGACATACCCACAGGCCAGTCTGATGGAGGCAATTCTTCAATAGTAGCTTCCTCTCCCCAGGTATATGAAGTTGACAACTAAGATTAGCTTTCCCAGCTCACAACTCCCAAGTCTTCCATTTTCTTTCCACAAAACAGTCCAAACCATAAAAGCCATATGGTCAGGCTCTTCACAGCAACACCCCACTCCTACCAAAAGCAACTTACACATGAAAAGTTTATCTGGGCTCATGGTTCTGGAGAGAGAGTTTATAAGTGGCAGGGGCCATGACAGCAGATGGCCACAGCAAGAAGGCTGAGGTCACATTTTCAACTCAAACTAGCAGTAGGGGAAAAAAAATGTATGAACTCTCAAAGGCCACCTCCATCAAGGCCCCACTTTCTAAAGTTTCCATGATCCCCTCCAAACAGTTCCACCAATGGGGGACCAAATGTTGGAATAAATGTGTCCATTAGGGACATTTCTTATTCAAACCATCACACAAAGTCTCTCACTGCCCTAGAAGTAGCCAAATAGGCTAGGGTGGTTATCCACTGAGCTCCAGAGATCCACCTGTCTCAGCCACCTCTGACAGGGATTGCAAGTGTTTGCTGCCACACTCAGCTTTTTATGTGGATGCTGGTATTCCGATTCATCGTGTTATGCTTTAAAGATGCCCATCCCCCCACCCATCTCCCCCACTTCCATTCCAATCATTCTCTATAAAGTCCCCATTGGAGAGGATACCACTTCTGAAGTCCCAATACTGTATTGGAAAATAATCAGAGTTACATGCCAAGGTGCTGGAGAAAAAACAAGAGATAACTTTCTCGACCAGCCATACTACACAGCATCATGAGAATTTCCTGTTGAGGTTGTCTAATTCAGCTTGACCCTCAGTGAGGGGTAGAGCCAGCCTAGAAAGAGTCACTGCAATTAAGTATTCAGTCAGGGTTTCAGAGATACAATTTTTAAAAGTAAAATACAAATTTTGTCTAGATGCGAGGTACTTTTATTCATCTTTATGTTCGACTGGAAGGGTTTTAGATCTAGCCAGGTCTCACAGTTCACTTTCTTGTATTACTCAGCAGAGAACACCTGCTCTAACTCAGGACCATGAGTTTATGATCCAGAACAATGGCTCTCCATCTTCCTGATGTGCAAGTCTTCAACACAGTGCAGTGGTTCTCAACCTTCCTAATGCTTTAATACAGTTCCTTATGTAGTGGTGACCCCACAACCATAAAATTATTTTGTTGCTACTTCATATTTGTAATTTCACTACTGTTATGAATCTTAATGTAAATATCTGCTATGCAGGATATCTTATATGTAAACCTCCCCCGCACCCGAAAGGGGTTTCTACCCACAAGTTGAAATCTGCTGACCTAGGGGTTCTTCCCCACTCTTGCCTTCTTTGATGAAAGAAATAGAAATAAACAGGAAATTTCCCCACAGATTTAAAAGAGGGTTTTGAACAACACTAAAGATATTGATCTTGTTGTCTAGTTTGTTGTGAGATATCAATAGATTGACCAAAAAATGGAGGTACTAAAATCCATAATTTTTATATTACCTTTAGCTAAGTTACTAAATGTGAGAGAATATTATCATACTCTTTAACTTCTAAAGAAAGCCAAAAGTTAATAATAAAAACATGAAGTAGAATACTTTTTTTCTTTTAGACAAGGTTATGTTTTGCAGCCTAGAACCTCCTACTTCATTTTTTTATTGCTTGAAAGCAGAACTGAGGGGCACTTGGAGAGCAAAGACAGAAGTGCTAAGCGGTCAGTTTCACTTACTCTTCGAGGCTGCACCTTCATTTCTCCACAGCCATTTTCTTCTCTGTGTTTGTTGCTTTGAATTTTGGAGAATTTTCCCATCATTTGTGTGTCCTAGAGTCAGTTACTGATTCCAAATAGAATTCTCAGATATGAGAAATAAACAGGAGCCCAAGTGGGCATCTCTTACTGTTTCCATCACAAATGACTGTGGACTTAGCCACTTAAAACGCATTTATTATCTTACTGCTGGAGCTTGGGGTGGGTCTCAAAGGGCTAAGTTCTTGGAATCCAGAGGGCTTCAGTTCTTCCCGGAGTCTTTGGGGGAGAGTTGCTCTCCTGGCCTGTTATGGTTTCATCCCTTGCTCCTGAGACCCTTCCCTCATTTTCAAAGCCGCAAAGTTGAGTCGGGACCTTCTCATGTCATGTGGCTCTCTCTACTGCTCCCCCTTCCTCTTGCTCTTCCTCAGTTCTAAAAACTCTGGTGACTATTCTAACAGGCCACCTTGAGAATTAGGGATCACTTGTCCATTACAAGATACTTAGTGACATCTACAGAGTCTCTCTGTCATGTGTTTGCAGGACTTTAGGATACAGACAGATGTTGGTTCTGTTCCTTGGGTTCTGAGGCCTGGGATAGTAGAAAACTTAGCCAGCAGATGTGGGTCCTTAGTTTGATCCCCATTGTCCCTAAACAGCAACAATGTTCTTCAGGATATAGTGAATTCTTCCTGCTGAAAAAAATGGTGTTTTGTCAGTTACAGGAAGCAAATGAATTTCTCTACAGCTATACCCAGAATATTGAGTAGGCAGACATGGCAAAGAACAGTGGAAGTACCTACCTCCCTGGGTTTGACCTTCTTGATAACCTGACTATTAAAAGGGACAGTCAGTGAGCTAGCTCAGTCAAGCTGGGACCATGTGTTTCCCGGAGTCCCGACCAACTGCTATTTTAAGGCTCCATGAGGTATTCAGCATTGGTCCTCTAAGAGTTACTGTTACATTTGGAAGCTTTACTTTTAAGCTTTATTTTTAAGAATATTTGATCCTTAGGGAAGAAATGTATGTCCTAAATTTGCTACACTTGAAAGGAACCAAAAGGGCAGCCAAGATTTCTTTCCATTTGACATTATTCTAGTTTCTCCTCCCAAGAGGCACACACTTCGTGGGTCCGAATTTTGGATTTTGTTAACCATTTTCTCGACGATGATCCATGGTTTGGAATTTCAGCAAGCCATACATTTTAAAGTCCTGCTTTAAAAACAAAACAACATAAAACAAAGGAACAAAAGGCCCCCTAAAACTTGTAATACATTTTCTTACCCAAATCTTTCCTTTCTCCCTCCCACTCTTCTCTCCTTTCTTCCCCTCCTTCCTTCTTTCCTTTTCTTTTGGGGGTGGGGTGCAGTTATGAGGGCTTAACCCCAGGGCATTGTGCTTGCTAGGCGCCCACTCTGTCACTGAGCAGTACCCCCAGCCTGAACATCCTCTTTTCATATTTTCATAATTTAGGACTGGTATTATGTGTAATTAGAATGGTGGCAATACTCTGACAGAGTAGGCTGGGCTCCATAATTTAATACCTTCGTGAGATCCACCCTGTTTTGATCAGAGGGAAAACTATATGCAAACAGAAAGGCTACAATTAGAAAGGGTATGCGGTTAATTGGTCAGAAGTTTCTGCTAAATGAGGCATTCCACGTGTAGATTTAATACGCCTGGAAATGCTACCTGGCATTCCAAACTTGAGAGCAAACAGTGTCCTTCTGGGCTCCTTAGATAGGAGTCAAGACTAACGTGAGTGAAGGAAGATTTATATCTCTGCTGGGCAAATGGCACAGAATTCCCTTTGATGGTCGACCTATTGCCAACACAGAAAGAGGCTCAGTGTCCTCCAACTCTGCCCTTGATCATGGATACATTCAAAGTCACAGTAAGGATAAGTGTAAGACATGTGCAGCCCACATTTTCCTTCCTACTAAAGCATCTTGGACAAACGCACAGGTGGTTTTACTTACTCAGTATGTATGTCTAATTGCTCAGATGTTACCTGCGTGATAGCGAGAGCGCATAATCTTTTGTAAAGTCTCTTCGTCCCCCTCCTGAAGGTTGCCCGCACCTTCTTCAGCACAAGCCCCCTTTTCTGCATGCAAAGGCTGAAGCCTGCCGCGTTCCTGTCTCACCCTTTGCCATGCAAGTCTCAAGAAGCTCGGGCTGACAAGCACAGCCGTGAAGGGGTTGGGGGAGGGTCTGCCACCAGCTGTTGCTAATAAAACAACTGCAGCCCCTGCCTCAGTAGCTTCCTCTGACTTCACATCCCTGTGGTGTTGGCAGTAATTGGGAGGGGAGTTAAGGGAGCATTCTTTTCTCCAGGGAGACAGTACGAATATTAATATTAATGTGATTTCTGTTCCCTCAGATGGGAAAGGATAGAATAAAATGTTTTAAGGGAGGCTGATCAATCATTCCAATTCTGGCAAGAAAATGATGCCTTTGCGTTTAAGGAAAAAAAAACATCTGGGTAGAATCAGGGGTGGTTTAAAAAGGGGGAGGGGAGGGTGGCAATACCAAATTCACTTCTATGATAGAGTATGCATTTGCTCCTTCTGAGACCCTTGGCCCCTTGGGGGAGAAAGGTAAAACTTTGAAATGCATCCCTGAAAAATTCAGCACTTGGATTTCAGTACTCCTTCTGTGTCCTAGGGCTTCACTGAATTATTACCAAAGTCCGTGAGGGTGTCTGGGGTGGTCGTTCGGTTATTGGATACGAAGGACAGAGTGAATGCGCCATGGCCTTTCTGACCTTGTGAACCCACATCTGCCCAACGAAGCACTATTCTGATTTCTGGGCAGCTTGGAAAGTGTCTGAGAGCACAAGCCCTTCAGGGCCACAACGAGGACAGGGAGCCCCGCCTTTCAGAGTCTGGGTGGTTGCCACTGGCCTGTGATCTGGGCAGCAGTGAGGCTACACAAAAGACTTCGGAGGTGGGCAGATAGACATGGGTTTCTCAAGACTTGAAAGGTTTCAAGGTTTTGTTCCTGGAAGTACAAGTGGAGCCTTGTGTAGGAGACAAAGATGTGTGGGCTTGGGGAGGGGGTAGGGACAGTCTGGCCCTTTCAGTGTCCCCTTGCTCAATAGTGACGGGCCCAGCATGGAGACATTTGTGACCTCCGTCCCCCTTGCCAGATGCCAGACGGCCATTAGTTAACCAGAGAAGCGACCTTTCCAGTGACATTCCGCCACCCGTTCACTCCCCCTGAGGAGGCTTTGGGAGTCGGAGCTGGAGAGCAGAGCAAGGTGCGGCTCAGTGGGGCACAATAAGCTCACAGAACGAGTTTGGGAAAGCACAGGAAGGCAGAGGCACCAACTCTAAGGCAGAAGGAGGAGGAGGAGGCTGCTTTCAAAGAAGTTTTCTGTCTAGTAGGAGATTTAAAGAGCATCGTGAGAGCGAGCCCAAGGGGGGATGTCTCATTTTCCTGAAGAGCATTTGCACCCTCGCTGTCCATACCCAAGCATGGACACAATTTTTGTGTGAGTCCCTGATTATCTCAACCCATAAGATCTTTTCTGCTACTTTTCTGCTACTTTCTGGGACTCAGCCTAGGCTTCTCCATCTCAATATCTGGCAGAGCAACCTGGGAGTCTCCCTCTCTCATTCTCCTCAGTTCTCCGCCTTCTTTCCTCTGTCTTTTATCCCCAAGTTGGTACTCTTTCATGTTCTATTGAGGAAAATTTAAAGCATCATTAACCACATTGAGAAAGCCTTGCACTGAGCGATCCTGTTGTTTAGAGAGACTTGTTTCCCAGTCAGAATGTCACCTCTGCACTGCCACTGAGGATTCACCTAAGCTGTCCCTGCACATAAGAAATTTCTGATAAGTTTTCAATCTAGTGGGTGAGTAGAGTCTTATCATCCATCCACTATGATCACAGACCCCAAGAAGATACCATACAGTGCTCCACGACAGGAGGCTGACCTCCTTTAAGTGGGCAGATAAGTACCTGCCACCTTTCATACTCTAACAAGATGACTGATTCAGTCACCATTGTTCCATCCCTGAACCACATGCAGGTGAGGCACTTCAAAACTTCTGGGAACACGCATCCTTACACGTGGTTTCTAAAGAAACCCTATTCTACTCTTTAGTACATGATGTTATTGCTATGGAAACGACGATATTTTAAAGAAGAACACTGGAACTTTCCAAATACAGTATTTATTCTTCTGCTGCTAGCAAAATAATGTGTTTCGCCTAAGAACTTGTTAGGTGGCCTGCAGCTAAATATAAAGAGACAGATTCTCGTTGTGTATAAGTCTATGGGAAATTTTGGACCACCAGCTTTTCAGGATACATGTGAAAATAAACTCCCTGGGAAAAAAATCTAGACATAATTGGGGTCTTCAACGAGGCACTTAATATGTTAGATTTTCTTCTTGAGGTAGAGAAGTCATTCAGATGTGAACCCTGGGACCCCCCTCTGCAGGTTCCTTGCCGGTGATTCTACTTTCAGCGGTGATATCCACCAACAGCCCTGCCCTCCTAAATGATGTTGATTTGTTGGTTTGTATATTTGTGGTGCTGGGGACTGAGCCCAGGGTCTGGCACACAATTGTTAAGTTCTCTGCCATTGAGCTACACCCCCAACCTCCTGATCTTTAGAGTACAGCTCGGTATTAAATAATGTAGCTTGGGTCTTAAATGCCCTTACCCTCTGTCAAGACCCTTATAATGGAACTTGGTCCTCAGCTTGGAACTTCTGGAGATAATAGAAACTTTAAGAGGTGGGGTTTGGCAGGATACAGTTAGATCAGGTGAAAGCATGCCTCCCAAGGGAATTGTAGGACACTGATGTCGTCCTCTTCCTTCTCTTGTTGGAGGTGTGTCCCCTCAACACACCAGCTCTACAGAGTTCTCCATTCTTTTCTTTCTTTTTTTTTTTTTTGTGGTTTTTCAGGACAGGGTTTCTCTGTATAGCTCTGACTGTCCTGGAACTCACTTTGTAGACCAGGCTGGCCTCAAACTCAGAAATCCACCTGCCTCTGCCTCCCGAGTGCTGGGATCAAAGGCGTGCGCCACCACGCCCGGTTCTCCATTCTTTTTAAAGTTTGTTTTAATTTATTATGATTATTATGAAAGTGTGTGTGTGTGTGTGTGTGTGTGTGTGTGTGTGTGTGAGAGAGAGAGAGAGAGAGAGAGAGAGAGAGAGAGAGAGAGAGAGAAGGTTAGATGACAACTGTCAAGAGTTAGTTCTCTTTTTCCACCATTTCTTCCTGGGAATCAAACTCGGTTCCTCAGGTTTTGACTGCAAGCCCCTCCACTTGCTGAACCATCTCACCAGCCTGAGTTCCCTATTTTATAGGACTGCCTTGAGGATTACATGAGAACGAATACAGGAGGCCTAGAGCAGGCCTTAGTAAACACAAATTTCTTCTATTCCTTGTTAGTGTCAAATAAAGTAACCACCACACCCTTGTACTCTTACCTACTTTCTCCAACTTGTTAAGACTCAAGGTTGTTCTTGAATACTCAGTGGCAGGAAGTGTTACGGATCCTGTTTTCATGGACATCATTCACTTTAGCAGACATCTCTCTCACTAGTAGTTGAGCTCAGGTGTAAGAGTTCACTTGGCAAAAGCTGCCTGTTATTCATGACCTTGGAGTTTTTGATGCCTTTCATGTGAGCACCCCGAGGAGAGTCAGGAGCAGTGATACAAGCAAGTGTGTGACTTTTTACATGTTGGAACATTCTGAATTTTCAGATCAGAGAGGTTCACTCTAATAATAGAATGATTTAGACAATATTACACAGTACCCTGATGACGTAGCTGAGAGAATCACAGATCTTCTAAATTTCTGTAATCTCTCTACACTGCCTGAACAGTTGGTTGTGTGGCTTCTGTGACCTTGTCTGCGGACCCACATCCATCACAGGGTGTCTCACGTAGATCCCCCGGGTTTGCAACACTCGGAAGTCTAGAAGACCTCCATCACGAAAGAGGAGTTGGCTTATTAGTTTAAATTTGTTCATCTCCAGGACAGCCAGGGCTACACAGAGAAACCCTGTCTCGAAAAACAAAAAGCAAAAGAAACAAAAAAGAAGGAAAGAAAGAAAGAGAGAGAGAGAGAGAGAGAGAGAGAGAGAGAGAGAAAGGAAGGAAGGAAGGAAGGAAGGAAGGAAGGAAGGAAGGAAGGAAGAAAGGAAGGAAGGAAGAAACAAACTTGTTCATCTTCCCTGAGTTAGATGATTTCCCCAAGTTTTGATATCTTTACACTTACACAGGGGATGAAAGGTTTACTCATGTACTTCCATGCCATTTTAATTGGGACAAACATAATTAAATTCCCAGTACAAAAAGCCTCAGCATAAATCATGCCTGTGTAATTCTCCAAAGCTTTGTTCAAGCCACCGCAAGGCTCATCAGCCTGCAGCCTGCCTGTGCTTCAGGGGACACATCCTCTTCTTCACTTGCATCGCCTGCCTCTTCATGGTTCTCTGTCCCTCATCTGCTTAGGACACCATGCCCTTTCCTTCCCTAACACACTTTCAGGGCCTTTCTTTTAGTTCTTTTAAAGTTATATACGAGATCAAGAGTATGGTCATGCCAGGAATGGTGGTACATGCTTGTAATACCAATACTTGGAAGGTAGAGACAGGAGGATTGGAGTTTAAGGCCAGCCTCAGTTCCATGTAGAGTGTGAGCCCAGCCTAGGCTCCCCGAGACCTTGAGAAACAAAGAGCACAGCTCAGGAAGACCAGCTAGCCAGAAAGCAACCTGCAAACAAGCAGGAAGTTGTGTCCCAACCTCCCAAAGAACTTGGAAGTTCATAGAAGCTTCTACGCTTCAACTCTCTCCTGTTTGCCTTCTCTCTTGCTGTGTCTACCTGGGGTACAGTTCTGCCTATTTCTGTGCCTATAAATCCCACCTCCCTTTAAGACCCAAACTGAATGGATTTTTTTTCTTCCTGATAACCCAACCCAAGTAAGTTCTCATACGCAGGTAGCATCTATGCCAGCTTTCCAAAGGCGTTTTAAGCACATTTATTTTATGGTGTACACAATAGGAGCTAAATCAGTATTGCATGAATGAGTACATTTTGGGTGATGTTATCCAGAAAGCTTGAATTTGGGAGGGGGGGGTGAAATCTGAAGTTTTTGCCAGGTGTGGTGGCACACAGCCACAATCCCAGTCCTCAGCAGGCCACCCTAGGCTAGGAAAAAAAAATCCTGTTTCACACAGAGAGAGAGAAAAGGGAGAGGAAAGGAGGGGGTGTGTCTTGGGGGGGAGTAAAAAGTAAAGAAGGAGGCAAATGGAAAGAGAAAGGATGGGGGAGGGGAGGAGGAAGAAGACGGGAAGGGGATGATGTTGAAGCTAGAAGGGACATATTTGTTTTCAATTATGGGAACAGAGCTCACAGCTTCACTCATGTCAGGCAAATGCATTTCCACAGAACTACAGCCCCAGTTCAAGTAAGTCAGTTCCTGTTAGCATTGTAGCTCCTGCAGGCCCAGCAAGTACTTTGCAACAGACCTTAGGACTGAAGATCTGTTCTCCCCCCCCCCTCCCTCCTTCCCTTTCCTCCCTTCCCTCCTTCCCTCACTCTCTTCCTTCCTCCCCCAACTTCCCACCCCCACCTCTACCCCCCCCCGTGTGTTTACATAGAGGAATATATGTGTGTACTCCTCCTTCCCCTTCTTCTTCCCCTTCCTTTTCTTCTTTAGATAAGGTCTCTCACTAGTCTGGACCTCATTAATTCTGCAAGGCTGGCCAGTTAGAGATCCCCAGGGAACCTCCAATCTCTGCCTCCCCAGCACCAAGATTGTAAGCATGCATTTCTGCATTTCTGCAATGTGGGTTCTGTGGTGCTCTCAAGTTGTCACATTGCAAGGCCAGCTCTTCACTGTCACCCTACCCCATTCTTCTCAATGTGCTTCATTTCCATGTTTAGGATTTTGGAAAATGAACATATTTTTTTTAGATTCTAGTGTAAGCATGGTTTGTTTTCAAATTCTAGCTGCCAAGTTCTGATTCTCAAGGTCAAAGATAAACCTTTTTCCAGTCATAAGAAGTTATTAGAGGTTTTCTTTGTGTTCCCAAAGGTCCATTCCAACAAACATCTCCCCAAGCCAGGGGACAAAAGTCCAGGCAATTAAGGAAAACTGGTTAAAGGCCTTCTCTTGTTTCCTTTGTGTAGGTTCACATGGGATGTAAATTCTCATCACATGGAATGTAAATTCTCATATGCATCCAGTTGTAAACAGCTCAACTGAAGATGCAGGTACCCCTTTTGCTGTTTATGAGATATGCAGTCACTGATGCTTACCTAGGCTTAGTTTTAACTAGACAATGATAGGATGACATAGAAATCCTCAAACACCACAGTCATCTTCAGGTCAAAGGACAACCCCTTCATAATAAGTGGCTTGAACTTGTTGAGGGATGTACGCTTTGTCGTTGCATGACACACTGTGGTTCTCAATAGAGCTGGAGAAAAGAGTACCTCAAACCTGAAGACTCTACTATCCAGGAATGTCAGGAACTCTTGTGCCCCTTAAAGAGGCTTAGTAGCCTCCCACAGATCACCATACTCAAACAAGGCAAGGGGGCATTAGCCTACAGCAGAATTTCCCAGCAGACCTCATGGGAACTGTACGCATGTAAAGGTAGACTCAAAGGGTTTACAGAACGACGTAGCACATTTCAGTGGCACAAGTTAAAGTTGGATGTCGTTGTGCTTCTGTACTGTCCTAGTTAGGTTTCTGTTACTGTGAGAGACACTGACCAGAACAGCTTGGGGAGGAAAGGGTTTATTTGGCTGACACTTTCCCATTACCAGCTACCACTGAGAGGATCAGGAAAGGAATTCAAATAGAAACAGAGGAAGGAGTGAGTCCTCCAGGAAAAGCTTGCTCAGCTTGCTTTCTTACACAACCCATGACCTCCTTCCCAGGGGTTGGCACTGTCCACAGTGAACTGTGACTTCTTATGCCAGTCAGTAACTAAGAAAGTACTCTACAGACATGCCCACGGACCATGCTGATGGAGGCCATCCTCAAGTTGAGGTTCCCTCTTCCCGGGTGACCCAGTCTGATGGAGGCATTTCTTTACCTGAGGTTCCCTCTTCCCAGGTGACCTGGTCTGTGCCAAGGTAACAATAACCAGCACATTGCCTGTGTGAAGGAGCCACGGGACTGAATACAAAAGGCTAAAATATATTCCAACTGCTTAGTCAAGTGAGCAGACTTTGTATCTAACGGGGACCTGCATGCATCGCTGCGGGAGGGTTCCACATGGAAATGAGGAGTCGGCGACAGCGCCGGTTTGCAGCTACCTAACACAACTTGTCTCCTCAGAATGGATATTTTAATCTCTAATTTATTAAAAGATGAAATGTTGGAATGTTGGAGAGATTGAAATCATTTGTCAGATCACGAAGTCCTCAAAACATTTCTCAGCCTTAATAACACATCTGCTCTTAGAATGTGGTCTCTTGGTAATAGCTGTCTGAAAGTGTCTGAATTTAGGGATTATTTGAGACAACAGATTTCCTTCTATTTGGAATTGAATGAGGCATCTGCTCCCTCCCTGTTAGCTTTGTGCGATAGTCTCAAGGCATTCATAAAAGGCCAGATCATTTTGAACATCACAAGAAAGAAAGAAAAAAGACCCCTGTAGATGGTGCAGACTCAGGAAGAGGAATTAAGAACCTGTAAAGGTAGTGGTTAATGTTTAGAGATATTGTTTCCTGTAGTTTGTTCTATAATTTTGGAGTAGGGGGCTATGGTAGCTCATATTAAAGGAAGGACACAGTATTCCAAAACCAACAATTGAGGGAAATCTTTTGATAGAAATCTCAGTAGACATTCACGTTTCATCTCATTTGATTCAGCACAACCAACAGAGCTCAGTGGAAATGGGCTGCTTTGATCATTCCAAAGACCATATGCCAAATTAATGCCCAGCAGAAAAATGAGACTAAAGACAATGAAAAACCCCACATACAAATCATGCTCTTGAGCTCACTTTCCAGAGAGCATCTCCTAAAAGATGAACCATCACCAGCTTCCAGCCTATCAAAGAACAAATGCAAGGAGCATGCACAAAGGGGTGCAGGGCAGAGCTTGAGCACATTTAAAGGTGCCTAACCTATGAGCGAGAGTCTGGTGTCAGCCTGTCAACTGCAGGTACTTGTTCAAAATCATCGTTTGATGATCTGGGGGAATCGTTCAGTTGGTAAAGCACTTGCTGCCCACAAACATGGGGCCCTGTGTTGGATTTCCAAGCACGCACGTAAAAAGCTGTGTGTGGTAGCCATACGTCCAAACCCAACATTGGGAAGATAAAGGCAGGCAAATCCCTGGAGTTCCCTGGCCAGACAGCCCAGTCAAGTCAGAAAGCTAACATTCCCCCTGAGACACCCGGTTTCAAAGACAACTCTGAAGGAACAACACCCAAGGTTGGATTCAGGGAAAGAGGAGTTGAAGAGCTGCCAAGAAATCACAGTATGTGGCAGAGGATCTGAAGACCCAAGGCAAAAGGGTCCCCAAGGGGAGGGTGATCACTGGTGGCAAATATAAAAGAAGACCAGCAAGTATGGACACCCTGGAAAACAGAAGGCAATTAGACAGGTGTTCCACCTCTGGTTATTCTAAAGTGACCAGTGCTGTCCTGTACGGGCAGTGATCAGCCAGCTGTACTGTCCTTAGGCAAGGCCTACTGTTACACTTCATTGTCATATTCATGTTTGCAAAGTGTTACCATCTGAGAGTCTAGCTCATTACTGTGCATGCTGTGCTTTCATAGTTGTACATGTCCGTGGTCTGATTTATAGGAAGAGAGGTTCTAACACAGTTGCCGTCTGCAAGATGACAAGATGGAAAATTTCAAAATCCAAAATGAATTTGCCGATTGATAAATATCCGTGTGTGTGTGTGTGTGTGTGTGTGTGTGTGTGTGTGTGTGTGTGTGTACTTATTTTTATGTCAGGGTTTGTGTGCATGCATATTCATGCAAAGGTCAGATGTCAATCTCAAAAGTTATTTCTTAGTAGCTGCCTTCTTTGTTTTGTGAGACAGGGTGTCTCACTAGGATCTGAGGCTTGGGCTGGAAGATCCACAAACGCATCCAGGGCTGCTTGGCTCTAAATGTGGCCCTTTCCAGTCCTCCCTACGGCTGGAAAGTACCCCTGGCATTTAATGGGGAGCAGAGGGAGGAGGAGGCGGCGAGAGGTGCAAGAGCCGAAACTGTTCCACGGGAACACAGATGGATGCTCGCTCTGGCAAAATGCAAGCTGCACTACACTCCTGAGAAACAGTCTTGAGCCCCTTGCTTCCACTGGGGGTGAGGCTCCGACATAGTCACAAGGCAGCTCCTCACCCCACCCCAGACATCTGTCTTGCCTCCTCCTTTAGTGTTCTGCTGACCCGTTATGCCAGTTGCTGCCAAAGGACTCCTGACATCCACCCAGAAGCCTGGCAACTGTCACCTTCTGCCTCTCTTTTTCTTTTATGTACCCGAGTGCTTGGGCTCTGCTGTTCTGTGCACCTACAATTCTTCGGGCCTTGCTTCTATGTCAGGGACAAGGCTGGTCCTCTGCAGACACCTCTGCCACCTTCTCTTTGTCCTGGTGGGCTTTCTCCTCAGAAAAGCTCCCTTTACAATATACCTGTCACCTAGTCCTGAGCATTTGCATGACAAATCCTGCCTACTGGTTGTCATTGTGACCTTCCTTCCATTCGGAATGCTCTCCCTATGGTTCCCCACTCCACAGCTTATTCCATTGATGGTGTTGTCTGTTGTGTTTTCTCCTTCAGTATTTTGGACACAAGGTCTCACCACCCCAAGGCTGGTTCTTAACTACAGTTGTCCTGATTCGACCCCCACCCACCAGCTGGCATCACAGACACCTAACCAGCAGAGCAGGCATGCGCTGGCTCCATTGCACTTCCTATGTTCTTGTTCCCACACAGACCCTGCTTTGTTGTGATGGAGGCCCAAGTCAGCCATGGTGAACAGGAGATGTGTCCTGGTGGGGCTGTCAGTGCCATGTCCAAGGATGGAGTCTGGTGGAGGGAGCACTATCAGTATAAAAGCTGTACTGGGGAGGGAAGGAAGAGCCAAAAGCAGGGTGATGACGGTTGAGGGGTACTGAGCTTTTGGACTTTTTGATACCATGTTTTGATGCTAAACATCTCACCAATGCTGTCCACACTTCTAGACGCCATCACCTATCATATCTGAATTCATCACTGGGCATGAAAAGGCTATGCCTTCATGCTGCCAAGCTGAACATGGGCCTCAGTTTACAACAATGGCCCCTGATGACTGCGTTAGAACCTCAGAGGGGCTTTATAGTGATGGGCATCCAGAGTCTATCAGTTGGCCTGTGTGTAGGCTTGTCCTCCTCAGGACTAACACACAATCAAGACTGAGCACCGTTCGACAAGCAGCAGCTGCCCATGCTTGCCTGGTTTCCCCATCTCTCACCCTGTGAAACTACCAAAGCCAAAAAGCACCATCCAAATCCAGAAGGGAAAAGCGTGGTCCTGACAGAGATACTGCAGTATATAATCCCAGTGCTCAGATTCTGAGGCAGGAGGATTTGACAAAAGCTTGAGGTCAGCCTGGGCTACACAGTAAGTTCTGGACTAGCCTGGGCTACAATGTGATATCTTGTTTCAAAAACAACACCCACCACACACACACACACCATACAGAGACAGACAGACAGAGACAGACACACAGAAGGAGAGAGAGAGAGAGACAAAGACAGACAGACAGGTGAGAACGGGAAGGAGGAAAGGAGAGAGAGAGACAGAGAGGAAAATATAAGACCAAAATATTAACTTTTAAAGGGTAGGAACATTGCTTCTTATTTTTTTTTATTTTACTTTTACTTATCTGAGTTGGGGAGGGGGTCTCAGTATGCAGCCCAGCCTACCCTGGAACTCTCCACGCCCTTGCCTCTGTATTTACACAGCAGGGTTTAGCGGTATGAGCTGCCCCACCCCATCTCTCCACCCCACCCTACCCCTTGTTCCTAGCTACCTTCATCTTTCAGCATCCCAGTCTCCCCGTCTCTAGACCTTCTGTCCCAACATAGCCCATCTCCCCCAACAGGATTGTCTGAATTTGCATATTTTGTCAACATCTTCCCAGACACCTCTGCCACCAACTCCATAGTCTTTTCCTCCCACTCACAGACTCTAAGGGGAGCCTGGGGGGGAAAGGAAAGATCAGAATACTAATTGTGTCTTTCTTAAACATTGTAGCTTTCAAGTCATTATTAATATTTTTTTTTAGTTGTAATTTGAAAACTACTGCACTCAGACAATCTTGTTCTCGATTCCTGAGTTTTTAGGTGCCCTCTCTCAGCTGTTCCTACCTCCTCTGCTCCCTTCTCTGATTTCCCCTCCTGCCATTGTCTCCTCCAGACAGGTCCTGCTGGAGAAGCCATGTGGAGCACACCCTTGAACCCCACTTTCAGCACCGACCTAACACTTGTCTGCTGTCCAGTGTCCTGTGGGGCTTTCCCCAGGATATCTGTTAAGGCATCAAGATGCAATAATAGCCTGCCAATGTTAGAGACTCAGAGAAACAATCCACATGTCTGCATGCCACTCCACCCTTAGCTTCAGTCTGGATGTAGTCAAGTGCTTACCTACCTAGCACGGGATACGGTCTGCAAATAAACCTTAGCTACGCAAAGATCCGGGAAGTACATGGATAGGAAAGTTCAAAAGGCATTAGATGGGTCAACAGTGGCTTGGTGGCTTGGAGGTTAGTCAGTGCAGCACCTGGCTTGTGCTGGACACTCACCTTTACCACCACCATTTGTAGTTGTGGAAGACCCTCTCTATTCACATGATCTGCTCCTTCTTAGTGAAAAAAAGTGGGTTCTCCTCCTCCCTTAGTGTGAGACACACAGCTATCAGATCACAAGGTTCAGTATTCCTGAAGCATGTGGCAGAATAAATTAGTTTCCTCTCCATAGAGGATGGATACATACCCCTCAGAAAGAGAAACAGATGTGACCCTGAGGGTGATCCTTCAGGGGCTGAGTGAGACCTGCTGATGCCGTCTGGAAATTGAGTGGGTCAGACATTTGGACCCTTAGACTTCAGGCTTCTGGAAGTTCTGGTCTTTGCTCCTCCCTGGCAGCACTGAACTGAGTCCAGAGAGTGGGCAGCTGGGAATCTGGGTCAAACCTGTTTCCTTTCTCCTCTGTGTGTCCTCTCTTCCTCACCTCCCTTCCAGCCACTTCCTTTTCCATTTCCACCCCAAACCCCCTCCTTACCCCTAAGATGAGCAACGGCCTTCATATCCCAAGAGTAAATGTAAAGCAAATTTTGTGGCAATAAATTATTCCTCTGTGTGTATGCCCTGCTACATAGGGTCTGTATGTACATTTTTGAGTGGAGCAAGCACATACTTTATACATAGGCTGGTCTGACATCTTCTAAATTACAATAATCTCTCTGAGATTTGGTCACTTTGAGCACTAAATGGGTCAATGAGAAATATATTTTTAGTACACCGTGGATCTTGAATATTCCAGGAGCCCTTTGTTCAGGGCTGATCTCCAGTGAGATGTTCTCCAGAGCTGATGGAACCTTTAGAAGATGGGGCTCAGGAGGAAGTCGCTGGATGATTTAGGGTGTGTCCATGAAGGGAACTGTTCCAACCCATTCCTGTTTCTTCTAGTTCTCTCTTTATTTTTTTGATCATCATGAAAGATGGACCACCTCTAAATTATGCACCCATCAGGATATACTGAGCAGCCACAGGTAGAAAACAACAGAACCAAGAAACCATAGACTAAAACTAAGACCCAGAATAACCTTTTCCTTCTTTGAAGCTGATTTTACCAGGCTGTTGTTGGTTGTTGTTGTTGTTGTCATTGTTGTCACAGGGCAATTTGTTACAGTAGCTACAAGTAACTAATATACCCTTTTGTCTTCTTCATACTTCTGGAGTTGTTTTGTTGTCTTCTTTGATTGAAACCCCCCTCCTTTATTTTTCTTTATGCATATTATTTATGTTTCTATAAAAGACATCCCGTATGTGTTCTTGTAACATTTGAGCTCACCAAACTGATGGTTCTCTAGCTAACGAGTATACATTTTCAACGGGACAGGATATAGTAGTCAGGAAACGCTGAGATCCACTCAACCACCCTGCTCAGACAGGATGATCACAGAGAAAAAGCAAAAGGTCTGGAGGGATGGAGCAGCAGTGAAGAGCGCGTGCTGTTTCTGCAGGGGACCCACCTTTGGTCCCCAGCACCCACATCAGACAGAACACAGTCACCTGTAACCCCAGCACCAGTGAGATCTCACTTGTCTGCTTCTCCTGGCACCTGCACTTATGCACATGTGCACACATACACACACACAAAATTAAAAATACCTCAAATAATTTTTTAAAGAGGAGTTGGGATTCCCTAGGACCATGCCAGATGTTGGGGTGCAGAGGAGGCTCCCCATGGGTCACTGGTCTGCCGTATCTTCTAGCAAGGTCTCTTCTTGCCCATCAGCTCACTGAACGTACTGGCATCAATAGACTGGTTAGTACAAACCAGTTCATTTACTGAACAAAAGATCTCCTCTGTTAAAAAGTAACAGATGAGCATTCTTCCACCATCGGTATCTGACAAGCTCAGAAAGAAGTTTGAAAACCATTATCTACTTCTCTAAACAACGTCTTACATTTTCTGACCTCCAAACGACAATGTTTAAGAAATCCACAATGAAGCGGGCATACAGTTTGGCAGGCTCAAATGTTACAAGAACACATATGGAATGTATTTTATAGAAACATAAATAATGTACATAAAGAAAAATAAAGGGAGGGATGAAGGTTCAATGAAAAAAAGACGACAAAACAGAAGTATGAAGAAGACAGAAGAGGATGTATTGGTTACTTGTGGCTGCTGTAACGAGTTGCCCGCTGGGTTAATGGCTTAAAGCTGCAGGAATATATAGAATAAGAATTCTTAGGCTGAGATCGGAATGTCAGCAGCTGTCCATATTCTCCAAAGGACTAGAGGACTCTGCCCAGGCTGCGCACTGACTTGTAGTGTCCTCCAGCTTGCCTTGGCAATCCACTGCACCATCCTCTGCCCTCCGTATTAGATCTCCCTCTGACTCCTTTTATAAGGCTGTGTGTGATTACAGTTGGGGTCTGCCAGGATAATCCCATGTTCTTAATGTAATCATATTTTCAAAGTCTCTTTTCCCACATATGTAATCAACATGCGTTTCAGGGATTAAGACTGATGCTTCCATGAACCTTAGTCAGTCTACTGTAGGGGCGGAGACTGTCATAACAGCTACAGAGGACACATTTAGACACAGACATGAGGATCAAAGAAGAGCTAGGCCTGTGTCTTAGGGGTAGAAAAATTAATTAATTAATTATTAATTTAAAAACTCAAGTTAGTTCTAAGTGCTTCCAATTTCTCCAGGAGGGAGAACTGCTTTCACATTTAAAATGGCTGGCCACATTCCATTCACTGATAATTAATGACAAAGCTGAGTGAGTAGTTACTGAGTGTGTGTGTGTGTGTGTGTGTGTGTGTGTGTGTGTGTGTGTGTGTGTGTTGCTTAGCACAAATCAGTATGTCAGGTTCTCAAAGAAATGGCAAAACAAGTAAACTCACTTATGGCATGTTCCTTTGTTCTTCAGGACAAGTCTTCACATCACAGCCTCTAAGAGTGGACACTGTCACTGTGAGCTTCCCCCCTCCCCACCCCCCTACCCCCACTGCTGCAAATCCACACCTCTTTCTCTTTAGTCACCAGGTTACCCAGTGCCGGCCATGACCCTTGGCACACAGGAAACACTTAGTTGGTATTTGTTAAATGAATAATCATAGGCAATGCTTTCCAGGACTTCATGTGTCTGGCACTTTGCGGGGAGCTTTACGTTTACCAAACCTCTTAGGGGAATGGGGAGGAGGGGAAACAGAAAGAGAAGAGAAAATGAAAATAAGAGAAGTACAGGAAGACAGTATGGGATGAACAACTGTCTGCTTTTTTATGTAAAGGGGATAACAGAATAAAAGAAAGATGAAAACGTTGGAACCCTGATGCTTACTCAATACAAAGGTTTTGAATGAATTATGAAATGGGCATAGGGTGTGAGTAATGTCAGGTCACTTCAAGCATGGTGCAGATTTTGAAATTAGGTTTCCCTATATCTGTCATGCTGGTATATGAACAGAACAGGGTACAAAACAAGGACACTCATGCCACAAGCTGCTGTAGATTTAATATGGGTTGGCACAGTGCTCTGTAACTTAAAATTTTTTCAAACTCCTATTTTTAATGATGGTTCTTAAATGCTTTTACCTCCATTTTAGTCCACCACCCACCAGAGGGTGGGAAAGAAAGGCTATGGGGGAAGTGGACCTGTTTAGAAAGGTTCTTGGGAGCAACTCCAGTCTGTGTTGTCTGGAAATCAGCAGTTCACAGGTCAGCAGCAGTAGCTCGATCCAATCACAAACATTTCACGGACACACCAGCAGTCCAGCAGTGGTGACACTACCTAGTAGAGACAGCCAGGCCTCAGCCTCAGCATGGGCAGGAGGAGGAATCAGAAGGAACTTCAGGAGAAGTTCTGGGTTGTGCCTCTCTCAGCTAAGAGAAGATCAGCGAAGACTTGAGACCCACAAGCATTGCACAGCTAGCTGTACTAGTGAACCAAGCTCTGCCTCCATCACTGTCCATCGAGTCCCATTTATACCCTCCAAACATCAATTGTCTTCTCAGCACGTCTGTCTCAGCTGACATCACTCTGCCAATTAGCCTGAGTCAACAGAAGTGGCAAGAAACTGCAGCGCACCACCAGAAGTATTTTGGTGTGCTTCTCTCTATGGAGTCCTGACAAATGCAGCTTAAGTACACAGTGTAAGGCAGACCAATACATACCTGTTGTTAGCAAAGAATCCTTTATCACATGTCCTTTCGCATGCTTGGTTTAGCAGAACATTCTTTCATCAGCTCTTTGCCCCAGCAAAACACCATCCAACCGACTTTCCAAAGAACCCTTAAGTTTCCACCTCAATGCTCCACAGAGAAATGTGACGATCTCACGCTCCCATTGTGGAAGCAGAGCACACCAGTTGAGAAATCACAGAGAAATCACAGAGAACGTGACAAAGCAGAGAGAACAGTTCTTTGACAATGATGACATGAATCAGTGACTTGAAATGTCAAAGATGGTTTTTGTTTGTTTTGCTTTGCTTTTTACTTAACTACCAATTGCACACCTCACCTTGGAGTAGCCATAGTAATAAAGAAAGAATGAAAGGCTTGGCCTATACCGTGCTTAACAATGAGAATCTGCATCTCCTTTTCCTTTCAAGCATAATTTGCATGAGACCAGCAATGGGTGAGCAGCAAATTTAACACTGGACAATCTGCTTTAGGACAGGACAAACTGTAGATACTGGCATAGGAAGGGTACTAGCCAGATGAATTAGATAGAAACTGTAATAATATGACCGTTTTATAATAATAGTTAATAATAATAAAGTATCTTATATTAACACTATCTTTTTGTTGTCACACAATATTTTTAGCAATTCCTTGAGAATTTCATACATCACATACAAAGTATTTTGATCACGTCCAATCCTCCCCATAACTTCTCCCAGATCTACTGACCCCACCCCACCCCAGTATTATGGTATAACAACTGAACCCTTAGAGTGTTTGACTCCCCAAACAGTACCAGGGGAGCAGAAGAGTGTCAGCATGCTGTCTTACACATGGATCTACAAAGGACCAGGGTGATCAATGGATTCACTGAAGGCCAAGCCACTGATAAAAATCAGACACAAATGCATGCTTACTGATAGTTAGTCTAGAAGACTTTTCATTTTTAACAAAGCCTCCCTTACAATAAATGGTAGGAAGTTCTGTGAATTATCATTCTAGAGATGCCTAAAGAAAGACATGGTAACTGTCAGAAAATGTTCATTTGATTGTCCTGAGATAAAGAGAAGAGAGTACTTGTTAGTGACTGGAAGCGCTAGGTGACAGCTATAGGCAGGTGAATTTTGGATGAACTAGGGTCTTGGGGGGTGGGGGGGGGGTGGAGGGAGGAGGCTACTCTGGAGCTGTCATAGACAAAGTGACTAGAAGATTAGTAAAATATTCAGGAATAAGATGAGATGCTTGTCCTGGCTCATCCATGAAACTCGATTCATTCAGTTATTCCAAGGTTAAACGCATAATGATTGACCAAATGCTAAGCTAGGCATTGAGAGCGATGAGTAGATTCTTAAGATGTCTCAGGGATGGAAATCACCTCAGATGCCCTCCGCAACTTTAGAAATCATGGGTGTTTGACATTTTTATTTAAACAGATTTTGAAGACATTTGGGGAAACACAACTGGCATAGAAGCAGAGACCTTCACAACTGACAGATCAGTTGTGCCCACCTAAATGCTGCCTTGCTTTCGATACTGAATGGACATACAAAAAGAAGGCATAGCTCTGAGAACCTCCCGTTCACCTTCCCAAACTCGAAACAGATGATGTGATGGTGTGGTGGGTGTTTTCTTTCTCCTTCTTTCTGAGCAAAATCATTCCCTTTATTCTCATGCAATCTCGAATGTGAGCTGAAATTCTGAGAGAGGTCGGGTCAGTTCAGTCCCCATGCCTTTGAAAATTTGAAAAGGTAGCCACGTGCTCGTCAGAGGCCTCTCAATATTTGCATTTCTAAGCCCTATAAATTATAAGCATTTGTTTTATGGAACTTGGAAAGATTACTGTTTGTCTCAAATTACACGGGTTCTGCCGGCATCCCACCAGAACACAGAATGGTGGAGCATATGAGATAGAAACCTGACACTCAGTTCTCTGCGATGTGTTAAACAGAGAGGAAAAAAAGAGAGAGAGAGAAAATGTACTGCTGTATAAAAAGCTGGATAATCAGTCTCAGGCTGCAAATTAAAAGATTAAATTAGTCAGAGGAACAGAAATTGTGGGAAAGGTTCCCTCAATTCTGAATATCTGAGAGGGTGCAGGAGTAGGAGTCATGGAGACAATGAAGTGCAATCCAATGCTTTTAACCCGACCTTGAGACTACTTATTTGTTTTCATTTTTACTATTTGTTTATTTGTTTATTTATTTATTTATTATTTATTTAGTGGTGGGGATTAATTCTAAGGCCTTGTGCAGGCCAGGATAGTTCTTTACCACTGAATTATACCAAGCTATTGAGTTTATAATCTAGATTGACAATGGGTTTTATGCAGACCCATAATGCATCTCTAATTCCCCTAATGTGTTGACGTATGTTTGGGGCATTGGGTAATTGTTGGATTTTTTATTGTTTTTTTAAAAAATAATTTATTTTGTTTTTATTTTGTATACGTTGGTGTTTTGCCTGCATGTGTGTCTGTGTGAGGAAATCGGATCCCCTAGAACTGGAGGTACAGAGGGTTGTGAGCTGCCAAGTGGGTGCTGGGAACTGAACCTCAGTCCTCTAGAGGAGCAGCCAGTGCTCTTAACTGCTGAGTCATCTCTCCAGCCCCTTTTGTTGTTAACTTAAAATATGAAATCATTGCAGTCCTGCCATGTAGCATAGTGTTTTCCATGACTGAAAGTAAAGGGGGAAAAAGAAAATGATGGCCTTTCCAGGGTACATTAGTTTCAAAACTAGAGCTTTACCACACAAGCAATCTCCAGCCTGCACTATTTTCCCAGACCATGCCACATTTGTAAATGTCAAAATAATGATCTCTCTAATAGCGCTAGGCCATGAGAACCTAAGAAGCCATCAAGTAGAAATGCTACAGGTCAGGCCTCTGAGCCCTATCACAGCTCAGACTTCTATAGACCGTGGACCTTGTTTTAACCTTATCAGAGGTGGTAGCTCCAGACTCCCATGTCTCCCCAAAGAACTCACACACAGTGAAACCACTAGCTAGAGCAGGTCCTGAATTCTTGATGAAATCGATAAATATATAACAGAGGTCTTCTCTGATTAACAGCTAACTGCTTTAAGAAGTAAAGTCTATAAAGCTTCCTTACTGCACAATCGTGATTTTTTTAGCATTCAAATCAGAAGTGAGTTCCCAATATAAGTTCACGGGGGATTGAAAATTTCCTGTGGACCAGCGAGATGGCTCAGAGACAAAGGTGCTGGCTGCCAAGACCATGGTAACGACACACACATACAAGAGGATGCACGCAAGCACACATATGCATACCCACACACACATTTTAAAGAATCTAAATTCAATATGGCCATGTCACATGTAGTGAGCAGAGGTACTGTTTTAGGTGTCAAAGGCCCCCATAGCTTCCATGCCTTTTCTGTGGATATGTGATCAGGAGCCAGTTGCTTCCTATGAGGAAACTTATAACACCTCCCTCAGGACTCTGTTGTGATTACACCTGTAACCCCAGCAACCAGGAAATAGAGACAGGATTGTGAGGATAATGCCAGCCTGAGTTACATACTAAAGTCCTGTTTGAAAAGAAGAATAAGTTGAGAAAATTCAGTTTGACAGTGCAGAGAAAGCATTGAGTTCACGGTCTATGCCCAGCCGACCCTTGTAAATGTTACTCAATGCCCCATAGGTTTTAGACGCTGAGCTGTGATGGACTTGGAGAATACCATAGATGGTCCAAGATGAACACTGGTTTATGTGAAGCCTGGTTAACCTCATTGGGTGCCTGAATCACTTCCTGTAGTATAAAAGCTCTGATGGTGCCCTGGTGCCTTGGCAAAGGTCACGTGGATAGAGGGCTCTGGGAGAAGAGCCGCTTAGGACAGAGACATGCAAACTGCCATCCAAACTGCTGTGGAAAAAGCATGACTACCAGGAGGAAGGGCGCAAGAAGGGGAGAGTGACGTGTATCAAGCTGCCTGACTTGCCATTGGTTCTGATGTGATTGTACTCTGAGATGATCAACGGAGGCAAGAGGGCTGGGGCGAGTCGGAGTCACGGGCAGCCTTTGTGCTGAGGAGCGCTCGCTTGTCCAACGCCCATTTCAGAAGGTTTCATGGTGTGCTCCGTTAGATGGAGCAGGAGCAGGAGTCGGGGAAGACGCTTCCCTGTTACTTCTCTGCTTTCTGAACTGCTGCTAAGAAGCAGAGGATATTTTAAAAGGATTTCCTAAGTTATGTCACATAACGGGCTGAATGCTCTCAGCGAGCTAGGAAAGTACCTAGCTTCCCATAGCGTTGAGGTCTCTGCATAGTATCTTTTCAGCAGTTGTGATGGAGATGCCGCAAACACGGTACCGTGGCCACAGTCACACATGTACACGTGCTAAGGGCTAGCATGCAAGCACCTGTCTGTCCTTCCTTTGTCCTTCCTTCCTTCTCTCCGTCTCCGAGGCACCTCGCCTGCAGAGGACCTGCGTCTTTACTCAGCCTTCCCTCCTGGATCCTTTACAGCTTCTCAAGCAGATCTGAAATTCACGCCCAGGACAAAAACTTGCCAATGCACAATACTGAATGAGGGATTCATGAAACAATGAGGAGGGAGCTTCCTCATTATATTTTCAAATACTATAATTCATGTGTATGAAAGTGTGCGCATGGCTAAGCGGAAAGCAGGGATCGTCTGTTGTAGCTGTGGAATCACAAAGAAAAGTTTTGCTTTTCAGAACCGCTCTCTGGGGCGGGGAGATGGTGTAGTTGGTGAAGTGCTTACCGCGCAGACGATAGGACCTGAGTTTGGATCCACAGCACCCACGAGATAAAGCCAGACGTGGCTGTGTGTGCCCACAGTCTCAGTGCTGGGAGGCTGGAGACAAAAAGATTCCTGGGGCCTGGGGGCTGGCCAGTGTAGCTGAACCTATGAGCTCCAGGTCCAGTGAGAGACTCTGCCTTAAAAAATAAGGTACATAGTGATGGAAGATGACACCAGGGCTGACCTCTGGCCTCAGCGTGAATGTGCACACATGTATTTGTACACCCACACGCACATGTGCGAACTCAATCACACATACACACACACACACACTAAGTGGTTTCTCAGAGTAAGCCTCACTCACTCCAGCATGTGCCAACCCAGTATACAGGATGCCAAGGCTACCCATTTCTCTCTTCTCTGTTGCTTTCTACTACCAAGATACTGCCATACAGGAACAGCATCGATTTCAATCTCAAAACCACCAGTTTCTTCAGGGAAATTACATTCGTGAGTAAATGTTCTTCCCAAAGTAACATCAGTACAGGGGCACTGTGGCTTCCGGGCAGGGCATCAAGAAGGGAGAAGCTGGGACTGTCGGCTCATCACCATCAAACCCCAGGCAGGCAAACGTTTCCTTGGAAAAGCTCAGGGTCCTGTTTCCCAGGCACAGAGTGGACCAGAACAGGGGATGCTGGTTCTCGCCCTGTCATCTAGTTTTAAGATGGGGAGCCTGAGACGTGGAGATGGTTAAGTGACTTGGGGGTGATCCCCAGTTATTAATCAGCTAAAGCAGAAAGGGACATCGAGGGTTGTGGTTCACTGCCATTCCCCCATGCACACTACAATGCCATCTTCTCTCTTGACAGAAATGGAACCTGCATCAAAAAATCTCCTGAGAGATGTCATGTGGAATATATATATGATGCATTTTGATTCCACTTTGAGAAAAATGCTGCCAAGCTGCTCTCTGGGGAATGGAGCCTCGATGAGGAGAGGAAGGCTTCTGTGCTTGGAGATCACAATGAATAATCATTCCGTTCACACCTAGACTGCATCCCAAAGGCCACAGCCACCCAGGGGGGGGGAATGATCACATGGAGGAGGGCATGTGAGTTGGCTAAGGAGGAAAGCCCCCAAGAAGAATAGAGCAGTAGAGCAGTCAGAGACACTGGGGAGAGATGAGCAACAGGGAAAACTAGACGTCGGGAAGCCTCATCAGCTGTAACTCACATCAATATTATATTATTTTTGTACATGGGAAATGTCTTATATATATATATATATATATATATATATATATATATATATATAGCCATAGAGTCCCATGAAGAACAAGATAAATGCTGTTTGGCTGGGGGGGGGCGGTGTCTAGCATCTTTCTATGTGGGTGTGCTTTCTAAATTCACGAAGCCATTGTGAAGTAGAGGCCAGTACAGGAGAAGAAGACTCTAGATGGGTTTAAGCCAAAATAAAAGCAAGAAGGAGGGAATAGATTTGAAATGTACATGGGACAAGCAACAAGGGGTCTGTGCCCAACTCAGAGAGGAGAGGTGGTCAGTTTCGTTAAGGCAGAGACATTCTGATCTCCCCAAGTTTAGTTTTTCTTTTGTAAAACATTTAAAATAATAATTTACTTGATATTCAATTAATTATTGAGATAAAGCTCATTATGTTGTCCAGGCTGATCGCCATTGCTGGACTTAAGGGATCCCCCTGCTTCCGCCTCCCCAGAAACTGTGAGTGCTGGCATGCGCTGCAATGCACAGCCCTGTTTGTTCTGGACAAAAACCCTTAGTTTCCATCTGCCTCTTCCTCCTCCTCACCATCACTACCAGAGTCTAGATATTCTCGGCATGCCAATGTTCCCAATAATATTCCAGATGTCAGTGGATATTACATTATATTGTGTATTTCTTCACCTATGGTAGGTGCTAAAGAAATATCCACTGGCTTGGGTGTCACCCAACATTTCCCTAAGGACTTGGTGTGCACAAACCCAGGAAGCTAAAGGTAGAGGGAGAAGAAATAAAAGCTAGCTCTCACTGAGGTGTGAGTCTCACACAGTCATCTCTAAATGCAGACAGCTGTCTGCCGTGGCCAGAAGCTACTCACCACAAATGCCTGCGTGTTCCTCCAGCTTCCAGAGAGTTCCAGACACTGGCCCAGCAGATGACATTTGCCCTGGAGCCCAAATTTCTAACAAAATTTTCATTTACTTTTTTTTTCATGAAGAATATCTAAAAATATGTATTTACCAAACCATTTCTCTTCCCATAAAAAGATAGATTCAACAGAAGGAGTATAACGTTCTCGGCCCATGCAAGTATTCCCACATGCCTTTGACAAAGCCAACACCAAAACATGTCCCAGGGTTACACAAGCAACCCAAGAGCTACAGAGGGACCACACCCTCTTGTGAGGGGTTTTCCTAGGAAAGAGAGGAGAAAGGGGCATCACATTTTATTCACACATAAGAGGGTTCTGGATATCCATTTCCTCTGCTTTGTTTCTTTTTCTTTTTTAAAGACATTTTTGGCTTGAACACTTATCATTTTGAAATATGACATTTTCAACAGTACTACTGTTCTTATCAAATTGTGACAGTTGCTATAATTATTATTATTATCATTGTTATTATCATTATTATTAAAGCCTAAGGCTCTGTGCTTCCATGTTCTCTCTGCAGCTTAATCATGGACGATCCTTGAAAACACTGCTCCATTTCACTGTTCATCTGAATTAAAGTGTTCAGAATTCAGTATCAACAAGCACCAAATGGCCTTTCTAAATACACCTAATTTACTGCATCCATTAGGTTTATGATAATAAATAAAACCTCTGCAATGCTTCACAATAGCAGTAACGCCTTTCAAACGACTCTGCACTTAATGGCCAATTTCAGAGCATTAAATGTTGTTAACAATCAATTGACTGGGTACCACTGTGCTTCTGTGTATAAATAACAAATTATATAGGTCACAGTGTTACCTTTGCAGGCTAGTTGCGGAATTTGTATCAATGTTCTGAATTACATTGATACATTGACATTGGATTACAGTGTTTTATTAGAAATGAGAAAATTCTGACTCTCTGAAGGTATCAGGATCTCTCTCGGATACTCTTTCTAACTTTCTACCCCTCAGGATCAGGTAATTAAAAGGGTATTGATGCAGAGGGAAGTGGAGCACCACATGACTTGGCAAAGTGTTTCTGTAAAGTTCTGTCCTGTAGCTGTGGATACAAACTCAAGCTGATCATGTGCAGAATTCCAGCATGTCAGCCCACTACCCCTCGGCACAGCCAAATGTTTCGGCAGCTGCCCTTTTGTCCTGTTTCTTAAATAAACAAAGAACAGATACAAATTAATGACCTAAATTTATGGCAAAACACACTGCCTTCCCAGAGCAAACAGCCTTAAAAGAACAGATGCTAAACTAACGTTTCTTACCCACAGACCCCCAGAGATCATTCCGGAGAGCACTTCTAGTCCATAGAAGTGAAACTACTCATGTGTTAAAATGTAACGGTTTTGTGCAATGTCACGTTTACAAGCCAATTTCGCAAGCTTAGGGTGTGGCCAGGAAGGCACCCCTGGTTTGTTTGGTGGTCTGATACCCCTGTCCTATTTTAAGGGTCTCGGCAGCTTTATTTCAAGCTTGCAATTTTTTTGGCTTTCCCCTACCCCCAAGAAAGATCAAAAGGCCATTTTCTTCTAGGATAACATCATCAGGATGGTAGAAAACCTTTGTCTTAGCTTTTTCACTGTGGAATGAGAGCTTTAGAAGATGGGGCATTTCTATGGGACTCAGTACAGGATTTGTTTTCTGCATTCTTTTTTTTTTTTCTGTCTATTTTCCTCAATGCCAGGCACACATCACAACTGCCCTCCCCTCGACAGGAACAATGAAAACCCAAGAGCTTCAAGGCTAACTTTGCATCCAGGGATGGAGCTAGGTCACCTCCAAGCAGACGTTAGAGTGAAAAGGTACAGCGAGCTCGTTGGCCACACGCCGTGCACTCTCTTTATCCCACACTGTACAACATTTCCAATCTTATTCAATAATTTAATATACATTTTCTTGTCAAGCTTCTTGGCAGCCGGCTATGCAGCTTGCAAGATGGACTGAGAATGCCACAGGTGGGCTGATTAGCGGGTGGCATTTCTGAATTCGAACAAGCTGTTAGCATTATGTCTGTTTGCTTTAGGTACAGATGTGAAATGATTTGACAGTAGATTTCAAAAGTGTGTGAGTATATTTTTTGTATGTCAAACTATGGAAATCTGTGTTATTTTTTAAAAATTTCACACATTGATAGTATGTATTGTATTTATTAATTTCAGAAAGTATATGCCGTTGGCATGGCATAAAAATTAAAAAGCACTATCCATAATGTCTAAAATGAACAGATTGGATAAGCATCCGCCCCCAGTTAATCAGAAAGTCTTATCTCGTGCTTCAGAAGAAGTCAGAGGTTGGAATATCATAGCCAGAAATGAGAATCTTTGCAAAGTTTATTTTAATTGGTTTTACAAGTGTGATGGCGATTTAAAAAAAAAAAAAGGAGAAAGAAAAGAAGTAAAAGGAATAACAACGACCACACAGAACAAATGGCGTGTGGAACATTCGCCAGTCACATTAAGTGACATCTGCCCTTGTCTAAAATTTCAAAGGTGATTTCAGGACTTATAAGGGAAAGTCTGTTTGACATATAAAAAAGAAAAAATTAAAATTAATCTTAGGAATTTAAATTTCCACGTGTGCTCCGGCTACCAGATGAATGTGAAAACTGAGATGCAGGAGCTGATGGGCAGCCTGGTAGTACTGGCAATCCCAGGTGACTGGCAGAGGGGTCAGTCACAGCAGTGGGAGAGTTCAAAGGGACGATTCATTACCAACACTGGTGGGCACAAGTCCACTTTGAAGCTACAAACGGTTAGGATGGCCCATTGTTGTCTGATGTGTCTGCTCCCCGAGTCCTTGAAGGATCCATTGTCAATACATTCAGCCTCATCTCTACCCACAAAAGAGTTCTGCAGAAGCAGTAAGTGGCAGAACACTTTTCATCTTTCCCAGTGCCCAGGTTCCATGACAGTGCCTACAGGGGAGGCTTGAGCCTAGTAGAAATCTAAACTAATCCACTTACACATAGGCTTGTATGCACAGGAACTCAGGAAGCAGGGAGGATCCCAAAGAGACACACGCTAGAAGCCTAACACGTGTAGGGAGAAGAAGTGGAGAGCTCTGGGTAAAAGAGCCACTCACTCACTGTCACCTGCCATTACAGCTGGTACCAGGCAACAGGAGAGAGAGGTTCCCATTCTTCTCCATCATTACCAAGGGTGTAAATAACACTAGGCAACCTTGAGGAATTAGCTAACATGCTCCAGTTTTACAGATGAAGACCCATGGCTTGGAGAGGGAACGTGTCAAGGCATTTTACAAACTCCATTTGTTCGTCTCAGCGGATTTTGTGGTAGGCTGAAAAAGCCTGCTCCCCCAGGGATAGAAAAATGTGGGGAAAGCCATTTGCTTGTGGCTACACAGGTGGATGTTGAAGCTCCAAGTCTGGCTTAAGATACATTTTTTTGTTCTTGCCTCTCCTGCTTTCTCCCTAGCCCTCTTGCTCCTCCACCCCACCCCACCCCTGCCCCTTCTCCTCTCTCTCCACATGGCTATGATCAGCCTCTACTTCTCTACTCTTCTTTTTATCTCTGCCTTTCTACAATAAACACCTTGAAACCATGAAAAAAAAAAGACACATTTTTTTTTTCAAGATCAGGTCCATTCAACTTTATTTCCTGGACATTCACTCTGTATCACACAGCTTTCTGAGAATGAGCATAGAAGAAACTAGAGCAGTACCTTGGCCCATAGGAGCCTACTTTCTGGTAGGAGAGGCCAAATCATACATACATACATACATACATACATACATACATGCATGCATGCATACAGACAGACAGTGCCTAGCATGGTAACAAGAGGAGAAAAGGCTACGGTGGAAAGGAGGTGACCAAAGGGGACATCAGAGGTGGAGTAGGCTGTGAAAGCAAAAGTCTCTTTGAAGGGAAAGAAGCAGCCACCTTGGTCGGCTTGCACCAAAGGCACACAGCTAAACACAAAGTCTTGACATGGAAATAGCCTGGTGAGATAGCGAAACACTGTGTCAGCTTAACTGGTACAACAGGAGCTAGGAAACAATGGTCAAGAGGCCTTGTGAGGTGGAGCATGGGGCTCTGGGGCCAAGCTAGAGAGAAAGAAGGCACGCTCAGGTGTTATCATGGAAGCCATGATATCATGACCATTCCTCGTAAGCATGAGGCAAAGCATCCCAAATTCTACACAACAGATCTACAAACAGCTTTGGGAGCCTGGCTCACTGAAAACTGGGTTCCATTATGTAACAAGACAGAACTCTCTGGCATATCATGGATTCGAGTCCTGTGAATACAACACTGGAATACTGCTTCAATCCTGGTTTTCCTGGGTACTTGTCTCTATCTACCTCTTACCCTGTGTGTGTATCCTTTCCATGCATTTGGAAGTCAGTAATTTGAAATTGTGATCATCTTAGCCTCTAGACCTTCATTAATACCATTTTTCTGATCTTATAACTGGTTCCCAGTTATTTAAATACTTACAAGTTATACATTATGAAATAGTAATCAAAATAAGAAGTCACAAGGGAAGGAACATGTAATATAGAGTCCATATAGAAATCTTCAAGGACCCAACCCACATGAGGCTTTGTATTGTTACACCTTGGCCTTCATACCATACTATAGGCATCTAACCAAACCTGGTTAAAAGGTATTTTCATCACCAGAAGAAAACAGACAGCTAAGAAAACTTTTCACATTTTACATTTTTGATATAACTGGAATGTGGGTTGTTTTCTTCATCAAAACCAACTTCTAAAAAATAGCACGTGGCTCTGTCCTGGATGTGTGGAGCTGGAATGTTCTCCTGGAAAATCATCTTGGGAGGGGGGATTGTTACACACAGAAACTGCCCCAGGTATCGATTCCCAGTACAGGGCTTTGATGAAGCCTACACCATTCAGAGACACAGAGAAAGAAGTCAGGAACTGCAAACACTTCTTGACCCCCTCCATTTGTCCAGCTGCTGTGACCATGTCAGCCTCCCCACCGGAGCCCAGCTGCTCCACGATGCCCTGTGTGTGCGCCTGGCATCCCTCATCGGCACCACCGGTTCTTACAACCTGCAAGTATTCCCTGAACTTGATACTTATCTTCTTTATCAGCCACATTCCATAGCCACCAACTGTGTGCATGCATACGCACGACCTTCAAAAACCCCAAATCAGGAAGTAAGTACCAGTCTACATTTATTTTCAGGTCAACAAAAAGAGTCTCCTTCAAAAAAACGAAACAAAACACATACATGCAAAACAAAACAAAAACCAAAAGAAACAAACAAAAAAACTTTCAAAAATAACAAACTCTGTTGCAATGTGTGCATCTCTGCTAGGAAGTGGATGCTGCTGGCTTGTCACGGCTAGGGCCAGCGCTTGAGTGATGTATGTGGGGAGATGATAGATTTGAGCTGATCCATCTCCTCTCCCAGGTTGCCTGGTCCCCTCTGTGACCAATGGCAAGTATTTGTGAGACAGCTGGCTGGATGAGGGGTGAGGGAGGCTGTGTTTCTAACTCACCGGCCTCTGCACAGATCAAAGGCTCATTAGCATTTCACTCTCACCAAATCAACTTATTGGCTCAGATGATCTGTATTGCTTTAAACCTTTCGACAGCTGTAGAATTTGTCAACTAGGCAGGGTTAGGATCTGGTTTTTGACACTTCAGTACACAACCCCTGCACTACAAGTACCATTTCCGTGGTAATTCTAGGGTTTTGTGTTTGGTTTTGTTTGTTTGGAAGGATAACTTTTTTTTAAAAAAAATTATTCCCCAAAGGAATAAAACGCTAAGTTTGGGTTATAAATGTGATGTCTAGTCAGAAGAAAATTGAGGGGAAAAAAATCTTCACCTCACATATCAATCAAATTACTCAAAAGGTGAACTCAGACTCTCTGGTAAGAAGCACAAGGCTGGGGAATTACAGACAATGTTGCTTGTGCTTCTCGGGCTGTACAGTGTCACTGCTTCTGGGCTCATCAAGCATCATTAAAGTGGACAATATGGAAGCTATTGCCTTCTAATTCCCACTTCATTACTTTCCTCTCCTTTACTTGTGTATTTCTGTATCGATTGATTTATGTTGGATACAGGGTCTGATTATGGTGCCCAAGCTGGTTTCGAACTCCTGTGTTCAAGCGACCCTCCTGCCTCAGCTCCCAGACAGCTGGGATAGATAGATCTGTGTCACCAGTCTGCTGGGAATTCAGTCCTGTCACCTGACTGCTATGGAAACACAATCTCCTTCCTGTGCCTCCCAGATAGAGAACGAATTACCAGAACCAGAGATGCGTCCCTTGGATAAACTCTGGCATGATTTTTTTTTTTTAAACTCAGAGACTCTTTTAAAAATGCAAATGGTCTGGTTAGAAGGCCACGAGACTCACTTTTCCTAGAACGGACACTGAGGCAGAAGTGGGAACTTTCTGTTTTGTCTCTATTTGACAGAGGCTCTCCAGTTCTCTGTGTCGGGTGCCCAGTCTTTTGAAACAGGAAGCACATGGGCTGCTTTGCCTTTCTTTCTCCTTTTAAGAACCAACTGGTTCCCTTTTTTGGGGTGGCGTGGAAGGGAAGGAAAGCAGCAGCCTGCTTTCCACATGGGGTCCAGACGTGTATTTTGTGCATCCCACTTTCCAGCAAGGCCACAGCGTAATACTGACCGTGAAGCTGACATTCCAGGAAGGACTGAGAAGGCTGTGCCCTCCTCACTGTCAGGGACCCTTGTCTACCAGTCTGGTTCACTGAGAGTCTATCCTGAGACAGCCAGATGCTTAAGCTGGTGGCATCAAATAAAATAATGGAAACGGCCATTTCCCAAAATGAAATCATGAAAACTACATAAACATCTCTCTCTCTCTCTCTCTCTCTCTCTCTCTCTCTCTCTCTCTCTCTCTCTCTCGGCTTAAAATTTAAAAAAATGTTAAAAAAAAAAAAAACAAAAACCTCGCCTTGCACGGCGAGCAAGCAAGAAACAGCTGTTGAGAGGATGGCATAATGGATAACGGCTCTGGCGAGCAGCTCGGAGAGGATGGCTCTGTGGTCCTAGGCAGGGGTGAGGATGCTCCTGGCAGGGAGAAGAGAGGACGAGAGGATAATCAATCAAGTCAGGAATGCCAACCATTGCGTTTCCAGTGAGGACTTGCTTCTCAGTAGGCTGCATTTTCCCACTCATAATTCTCTTCAGTGGAACACACACACACACACACAAGTGAGAGAGGGAGGGAGAGAGAGAGAGAGAGAGAGAGAGAGAGAGAGAGAGAGAGAGAGAGAGAGAGGGAGGGAGAGAGAGAGAACACACTTTAAGGAAGGACCTTTTTGCTATTCTTTGCTAAGCATGTCGTCATTCATGCAAAGGCCCAGTCTCACTACCTTAGGATGCAGGACCTACATTAATGTAAATTAAAAATGACTTGAACCTATGGTCCCACCTGCAGAGATAGCAGAGGTAGGAGGATTGCTTGAGCCCAAGAGTCAGAAACCTGGACAACATATCAAGAATCCATCTTCTCTGAGAAAAATAAAAGGGCCGGGTGATCAGTGTGGTGGTACAGCAGACTCTGGAGTAGGGCTCCAATCCTCAGTACTATGCCCCACCCAGAGGAGATGAAGGAGACACGTGAGTCAAAGATTTCAGTGTTCCCTGAGCCTGTGTGTTAGAGTATCCATCCTGAGATCTCTTTTATAATACCCCTTGCGCAGCATTTTTATATGGACTAACTAATATGTCTACTATTTAATGTCTGTTCACTTTTTTAATAGTTTAAAACCTTTCCCTGGCGTATCTATCAAGAGTCTGGCCGTACTTATTTATACAAGGTTAAATTGTTCACAGATTAATCTGCCAGTACACGACTTAAACGATGTTAACGAAATGTGTCACCGAGCCTAGTTAGCAGCATGCCTTCACATCCAGATTGAGCATATTGTTAGCACTGGGTAGTTTTTTTTTTTTAATCCTATGCATTTTACTAAAAATAGTCTACCAAAAGAAAATCTGCTGTAATTTAATTGTGCTTAAAAAAAAAAATCCATCATCTGCCAGGAATTAGTTACATTAACATTAGAATTTGAAACTATGTAGTCAGCAAAAGGAAACTCCCCAGAAAAGAAATGTCACCTGTGTTGAAGAAGTAGCTGGATGGAAGAGGGTGTGCTTGAACCCCAGTAGAACCCAGGGGTCTGCTCCCAGCACCAAAAATAGGGGGAGGGGCATGCCAAAATGCACTCGTGGGGGAGGGCTTTACCTGTCTTTCCACCTTCATTTCAGTGGGAAACAGAGAAGATCTAAGGGCAACCTGGAGCTGAGGTAGGTGGAGCAGAAAGCTTTGCTGGGCATATGAGATAGTCGCATCCTCTTGACCCATAGCTGCCCCAGGGCCACCAGCACAGTAGGGCAGCAGCCTCCCACCATGGGTACCCCACCATGGGCACATGTTTCTCCACTCAGTGTCTAAGGTGACAGAACTGTGCCTTCAAAAGCCATAAGACTTCCCCTATCTACAACACTCTGCCTCTCAGAGGTCAACAGCCAGAAAATGCGGGGAAACTCAGCATACGAGCTTGTTTTAACTTATCAGCAAGTTTTGATGTGTGCTGTTTTCTCTCGATCCCCGCCATGCTGAATCAGCGGCTCAGCAAGTTTAGCTGCTCCGAATTGGGGGGTGGGGGGGCTGGGGGGCTGGGCAGGGGCTCCCTTTCTAAGGTTATTGTGAAACATTTGGGAGACAAAAGGAATGAAGGCAGAATGGGTACAGAGGGAGAAAAAAAAGGTCAAAACAATGAGCAAAAACAAAACAAAACAAACAAAAACCAACAACACAAACAAACAAACAAAAGACTCTATTACCTACTTGGGATGGATTCCTGGTTCTGTGGATTTTTTTTTAAGGGATCTTTTTTCAAATGTGAAGGAAACAGTTCTCTCTGTGAGGACCCACCAAAATGTCCTAGACAAGTGTGGAAGGAACTACAACAAAATTTTAAGGCT
Source organism: Mus musculus (assembly GCF_000001635.26). Classification (NCBI taxonomy): domain Eukaryota; kingdom Metazoa; phylum Chordata; class Mammalia; order Rodentia; family Muridae; genus Mus; species Mus musculus. Next base: position 177,487,495 of record NC_000067.6, on the reverse strand, counting down.
CACAAAAGTCAGAAGAAAAACAAGGAGATCCCACAGAAAAGGGCAATCTTTGTACTCAGTTGGACACTTGAGATTCAAGGGACACAGAAAGACGACGAAAGGAGCATGTGTCAAGAAATCTGTATTATTTGGCCACATCGTCTTCAGCTCACCTGAAATCTGGGTAAGCCAAAGCTAGCCTGAAAACCTCAACAAAAGGATGAGCTTTATCTGCCTGGGATCCTCAACTGGTCAAATTCCCTCTCCCTGCCGACCTGCCTAACCCATCCCATAATACAGTCTGTATTCAAGGCAGAGACAGTTGAGAGCCTGAGAAAGCAAACTTATCATAGCTGTGGCATGAAAAATGTGTCCAGACTGACGAGAGCTTGTCTTCTGTCAACTCGTACTCCCAGAAACAGTAATAATGACACAATCAAGTCTTGTTGAGCAGTTCTTAGGTGCTACGTTGAGCACTGTGCTAAGTGACTTATACCACTGCCTCCTTTGAGCCTCATGACAATTCTACGACTAAGTTACCATTACTGTTATCCCCTGGACAGGTGAATTTTAAGCAACTTGTTTGAAGAGGAGGCCCAAGTTTGTTTGCCCCCAGGTTACATGGTCCCAGAGTCTGAATCACAGAGCGGGAGTTTCTAGCGATGGGAAAGAGCTGAGGTTCTGGAAGACTGGAGGGCTTAAAAAGAAAAGGCATTCAAGGGCTGGAGGGACAACTCTGTTGGAACAGTTCAGCCTGGCAAGATGGCTCAGCAGGTAAAGGAGCCAAAGCCCTGAGTTCCATCCATGGGTCTCATCTGGTGCAAGAAAAGAATTGATTCTCCCAGGTTGCCCAGTGACCAATACATGCATATGATGATGGTATGTGTGCACCTGTATACATGAATAAATGAATGAATGAATGAATGAATGAATGAACAAACGAACGAAATAAAAAGGGAACAGCATACATTATATTCACTTATCTGGGCAGTCTGAGGTTTCCAGGCTAACTTGTGTTATAATGTACTTCACCACATTTAGAAATTTCCTGTTGTTGTCTCAATTGTAAGATCCATCGCCAACCTCTATTCCCACCTCTAGTACCGAGGAGTTAATTCTCTCTACAGTAACACCATGTACCATGTAATCAATTAACCCCAGCACATGTATAAAAATCTTCACATCAGTTTTTAAGCTTTACATTTATTCACCTATTTAATTTCTCTCTGTGTGCACATTCATGAGTGTATGTGGCATGGATATGTGTGTATATAGGTCAGAAAAATGTGTGGAAGACAGTTGTCACCTTCTTCCATGTGAATCCTGGGAGTTGAACTAAGGTCTTCAGGCTTGGCTGCAAGCACCTTTATCCACAGATCCCCCTCACTGGCTCCTTCAAATCATCATTTAAAAACTGTTGAGCCTTATAATACTTTCTAAAACTAGAGTAAAACAATAAACACAGAAACAGCTTTGGTTCGAGGGCTGCAGCAGCTTCAGACAAACTGGCTTGACAAGACTCTGGAGTTCCTGAGAAGGACACTTGTGTGCTCAAGAAAGATCACAGAACTCCAAGTCTCAGGGCAGACAATTCTGTTGGCAAGAGCAGAGACTTAGGGATACTCGGGGTGAACATGTGTGGGCAAGGAGCATCTTAGGAAAGAGGGAAGATACTTGGAGATTTTGTTCGGTTTTTCTTTTAGCATATGAAGTTTCTGCCTCAGAATCTGCTCATGCAATCAAGGAGGTCGCTCTGCATCCCTCAGGTACAGGTTCCCAAGATCTGAGCTTACCCAGGGTCTCTGGGATAACAGAAGGCCCAGCCAGAGATGGGATGACAGCAGGCTGCTTGACTAACCGTGGTTATCACGGCAGATGGAAAACTAGACAAAACTTTCCACCGCTGAACGAATCTACCACAAAACTGCTCGACGAGACAGAAGGATGTTAAGAATTACTCCTTACTTAACAGAATAAAATTGCTAATTTTTACCCACCCTTTTGATAATTTTCACAGGTCTATCTCTGGTGACCTATGTTTTAAAATCAAACCCCTCCATCACGTGTGGAACTCACTACAGGGATGTGTGACAATTCCCCGTGCTCAGGATGGCGGATTTCTCTTTAAATGCCTGCTTCTGGTGTCTGCCTGATAGAAGGCCTCTCCTGGGTACCGCTGAGCAGTCATCTGCAGGTCATTCCTGTGGGTACGCACACTTGGTCTTGCATTGCCGAGAGAAAGTGTGTTTTACACCCACGGCCAGAATGCTTTTTGATCATTTCGGTTGTTTTGTTTTGTTTCTGCTTTTTGTTTAATTTCGTTTACAGTGCAAATAGCCTCAGCAGAAGCCGACCATTAATTCTGGGAAACAGAGCCAGAATCTCCTTCTAGTCCTTCCCTCCCCAATAGACAAGTTCTGCGTGGACTGGGAAGGGCCTTACTCAGTCTCCTTCCACTATTGCTGGAAGGAGAAAGAGCCCCGTTGTCCCCTCACGTCTGCTGCAGGACAGGGGCTCGTGAGGGCCTCAGCACACTGGCTGTGAGACAGAGGGAGGTGGTCAGAGCCAAGGCTGCAACTAGCAAGGAAAAGCTCCCTTTTTCGGATCCAAAGAGCCTTCCAGTGCTGGGTAAAGATGCCAGTCAGTGCTGGAGCTTCAAACGCTGTGACCCCCCCCTTCCCCACACCAAGGGAGCCCCCTCCAGCAACTTCCCTTAATTAACCTGTTCCGTGATGCTGGGAAATCCCCTGAATAGCCCACAAATTGAGCCTAAACGCCCAGCAGATTCTTGTCATGTATGCCATTCAGAGTATTAATTATACTACTGAACCCTCTGTGTCCGCTCTGTCGTTAAAGAACCAGAATTCAGAGGAGCATGCATTTGCTAAGCAAACCCACGCACAGGAGTTGTGATTGTGAGCGGTTTTGAGTGAAGGGCACCATTGCATGCCTGTACACTCACGTTTCAAAGGACAAAAGTCATGCTAGGGAGCTAGTTCAGCAGGTGAGAGAGCAAGCATGAGAACCCAAGCTCCAATGCCCAGCACTAGTGCAAACAAGCTGGGTACAGCTGTACATGCCTGTGGCTCCAGTACCGTGGCTGGGGCACAGAGATAGGGACTTTCTGGAAGCCCACCTCACTCCAGGTTCAGCAATGAGCCTGTCTCAAGGGAATTAGGTCGAAAATAATAGATCAAGACAGACAATTACCTCTACACAGATGTACACACACTCACAATCACACATACACGTGGTCTCGGTGTCACAGTGGACCCAGACACTGCAAAGGGCACCCAATCTCAGGTATGATGCACACAATTGTATCTCCAACTTATGGTAAACGTAGGTTATAAGTTGGGACTGGAAAAAATATTAATTACTCATAATTGGACTGAGTGTAATAAGTAAAAGTTAGGTCTGTGTGAATGTATTCTTTCTGACTCCCCAAATACCTTAATAAGCCATACCTATCCTTCTTGTGATAGGAGAGGATACATCGGCTATGTAAAGAGAAGTGAGCTGAATGACATAGCTACAGGGTAGTAAGTTACTATGACAGGGTTACCTGAGGGCCATGTGACTATGACAGTGTGACCTTGATAACAAAAATGGCTTGCAAGTGAGTAGCAGGTGAGTAGTGCATACCGTGTGGACAGTTTGAGCCAAAGGAAGACTCATGTCTAGAAATTTCATAATACTACCCCAAATGGCATGCCACTTAAAGCTCATGAATTGTTTATTTCTAGAACTTCCCATTTTACTTTATTTATTTATTTATTTTTGAGCTGCGGTTGACTGTGGGTAACTAAAACCACAGAAAATGAAACTGTGGGGAGAAAAAAAAAGGGCTACTGGCATTTCCTCCAAATGGTCCTGGTGGAAAGGTCAAGACCAAAGGACAGTGGGCTGGGGGTTGAGGTCTAAGTTCCAATTCTCACCCTCACTGGTCACCTGACTGTCTCTTAGGGATCTGTTGCTCATCTCTCCTTGCAACGAGTTTCCAATGATTACAGTTCCAGGGAGGAATTGCCGGGACTGTTACAAAGCAGTATTCGAACACTAGTGGGCTAGCCAAACACAAGGGACAGAAGCATCTTCATCTCAGGTCACCCTTTCTGTGTCTCATGTGTTATGTACATCTGCTAACCTGTTTCCATCGAATGTGATGACCCTGGCTATTGACTATTGACCTTGGCTCCACAGCTAAGTTAGGCAGTGTGGATTTCACACAAAATAGGGAAATATGAACTGGCTCTAATTAAATAATCAAATTAAATTAAATTAGGAAGGAGTTTCAGAGATGGAGTTCAGAACCTTTCTTTGTTCCTTGCCATGCAACATTGGATAAATTATTGACCCTCATAGCTGCTGTTTTTTGCCTTACTTTGCTTTCTCCCATTGCTGTGATAAAACATCATGACCAAAAGCAACTTGGGAGGAATGGGTTTATTTGGTTTACACTTCCATGTTACAGTCCATCATTGAGGGAAGTCAAAGCCAGAACCTGGAGGCAGGAACTGGGACAGAGACCATGGAGAAAATCTACTTACAGGTTTTTTCCCTCATGCCTTGTACATCCTCCTCTGTTATACAAGGCAGGACTAAATGCCTGGGTAGGGATGGCACCACCCACAGTGGGCTGGGCCCTCCCACATCAATCATTAATAAAGAAAAATATCTTTACTAACTTGATACAGTCAGTGTGATACAAATCAATGTGATAGAGGCATTGTTTCAACTGGGGTTTCTTGTTCCCAAATGGCCTTAATATGTGTCAAGGTGACCAAAGGCTACAGTTTCCTTTACTATAAAGTGTGCTTGGATTGGTTCAGTCATGCTTAAATGGGAGAATGCATGTGAAGCCTCTGTTCTAGTGCCTGGTGAGTGGTCAGACCAATAAATATGACACACATCTGTACTCTGATGCCCTTAGCACATGTGTAGATTCCACCATGTACTGTGTGACTAGCATGTGCACCATTTGCTAAAGCTGCTTTTCCAAATCCCACTCAAATGTTATAATTTCCATAAAGCTGTTCTTAATTGAATTTCAACTCAGCCAGGTGACTTAGAGTGCTGTTGGCCATGAGCTCATTAACAAATCGATAATGTGTATGAATGAATATGCATATACACAGAAATATATTAAGACAAGGATGTGTCTTGATGTCATTTCTGTCATTGTGATAAAACACCATGACAACAAGTCTCTTGGTGGAGAAAGGGCCTATTTTAGCTCACAATTTCAGGCTGTAGTCTATCTCTGTGTTGAAGTCATAGCAGCAGGAACTTGAGTTAGCTGGTCATATCACATCCAAAATCAAGAGTGGAGTTAAATGAATGCATACATGACCATTTGCTTTCTTGATTGTGTCCACTTCGATTTCTCCATTCTTATACAGTTCAGGATACCTCATCTAGGGAATGGTAGCACCCACAGTGGGCTGGGCATTTCCACATCAATCAACTTAACGATAACAGTCCCCTCCACAGTCATGCCCACAAGACAATGCAAAGCAGACAATCCCTCTTAGATTCTCTTCCCAGGAGATTCTAAGTTGTATAAAGTTGACAAAGAAAGCCAATCATCACAAAATATATTGATCAATTGACAAAACTGTGAGCAGATGCTGTAAGAACCATATCCTGACATTTCTTGCTAGGAATAATACCCAATCCTCACTTAATTCGATGTTCACAGAAAGTTAGCAAACATAACAATCGCTTGTCACAAGAATAACCAGGAACTTCTTTTGAGTAAGGTTAATAAAACCTGGTTTTATTAAATTTCTTATTTTTCCATTGTCACCATGCCCTGGCTGACTGCCATAAACATGCAGGTATTCACAAAAAGTTGACTGACTTGTTAGGTGTGCCTGGAGACGCTTCAGTAGTTACTTCTAGATTATGGATCTCGTTGCTTATTTTCTATATAGCTGGAGTCCCCTTATGATACTGTGATTGTACAAGGTGGCTCTTCTCAGCAAAGTTATCAGTTAGACCATCTTTTCCTCTATAAGATGAAAAAGCCCAGTGGTAAATGGCCATTGGCTAGTGGTACTAAAATTTTTGCAGTCCTCTGGCAAAAATCTTGAAAAGCTAGATTGAATATGTATTGAGAGTAAAGATATCATGAAGTTCCAAAGGGGTTGTTGGGTAACTAAAAACTCTGTATTTTGCAGGAATTTCTGCATAGGGGAGAGATTTGAATAGAAGAACTTGTCAAAGGTTATCTGGGATACAATCCTGGTGAGAAATGTTCCCCACTACTCACCACTGGAGAGAGGCCCAACAGACTTCTGAGATAAGCAATTGCTTCTGTGTTTGATGCAGTTAGGTCTGCTGGATTCCAGAGTCTGCACAGTCCAGAAAGGAATGAAGTCTTTTTCTTAGTTACTGCCAGGCCGATGACAATGCCCACTCTACTCTCTCACAGGTGAGTGATAGCTGAGTCTAGTTTTCTTTATATAAATATCATCCATTCTCTATTGGTGGAGCCCAAAATCTAATGAGACTCACCATGGCCCTTTTTAGGAGCAACGTCATTGGATTTATCTACCTTTGTTCAAGGTAGCTAAATATGATAAACTCACATATATTTTAGTTGAGAGAATGACTCAGCAGGTATAACATTTGTCTGGCCAGCATGAGGACCTGGGTTTAGATCACAGAAACCACATAAAGCCAGTTATGGTCCTATGCATCAATGGTCCTCCTACATCCCTGTAATGAAATGGGGCAGGAAATTCCCTGAAAGCTTCTAGATCAACTAGCCAGGCACATGTGCTGGGGAGGGCAAGAGGTGAGGAAGGGGATTAATAAGAGACTTTTTCTCAAACAAGATAGAAGAGGATCAACACCCAAGGTTGCCTTCTGACACCCACATTTCCACTGTGGCACAGGCACACCCACATTTATAGACACTACTGCCTGTGTACACACACTTAAAAATAAGTCAAATTAAATCTAAAGAGGTCAAAGGAGAGATGTCAGGCACTTGGACACAATGGCGCTTTCCTACCACTTCCCATTAACCCCTTACACACACACACACACACACACACACACCCCACTCATGCCCCTCCTTTCGTAGCCAGACAAGATTCTTCAAGGGGGCCTGCTTCAGGAGTAGCTAGCTCAGGCTGTTAAAGTGTTAAATAAACAAGTACAACTGAGGTAGACCTGTCCCTGAGATGCAAAGCTTAGATCTATCTATTTCACAACCTACTGATAAGGCAGAAATGAGACTAGATCAAATAATGAAGAAACTACTGGTGCGTTCTGACAACCATTGCAATGTGGTAGATAATATCTCTTTTGAGAAAGAAATTATAAAGGAACACCTTGGCCCTTGACCACAGTTTTGAGGGGTTGGGGTTACCTAGCAAACAGCAAAAACCATATATCTGAATGGAAAGGCTTGGGAGACAAGGGAGTTCCAGGGAAAGCGGATGGAAATCTTCAGGGACCAGGAGGGAGGAAACAGCCAGTGTACAGAGATGTAAAGAACTCTCATGGGTGAAAATGCAGAGTGTGGAAGTAAAATACGGGAGGGGCAAAGAGAATAGAACCCAAATTGTTCAGTGAAATCCAATAACAGCCTCCTGAGCTGAAGGTAAAGGAGTATGTAAGCCAAGACACAATGGAGATCCTCTGGACATGTCTCAGTGGGAGATCACAGTGCTTAGAACTGCAGTCAGGAAAATCAAAGCATCAGAAAGGCAGGACTATGCAAAGGCTCAACCATGAGGAGGCCGAGCCACTGTAGGCAACAGGGAGGGAAGGTGAGGATCTTCAGTCACCCACAGGAACACTGAGCAGGGCACTCGGGGAGAAGGAGACTCAAAGACTGGGTCTGGAGCACAGTGGCTGGGAGGTGAAGGTGTGCGCTGAGTGAGGTAGAGGGGAGGGCTTGGCGTGTGGTGCTTAAGATGCTGGGAGCAATTGAAACTTGGCAGAGTCTCCGGATGACTTCATCTGAATTGCATTTCAGATATTAGCTCACCAACTGTTCCGACGTTGTTTCTTTGTTACCTACCAGTATTTCCCGAAAAGAGTGTGCACAGGCTTGAGTTATCAGACCAGGGCTGTCCAAGTGGAGTTTAGTCTATCACTGACAAAGCACTTGTTAGAGAAAGTGTTCTCAACAAAGCTGCACGAGGATTGTATCCTTAGACTCTGAGCCGCCTTATGCTAGCCGTGAAATCTTGATCTGACTCTTTTTTTTTGCCCAGTCCTTCCTTCAGTCTCACTTCCATATAAACATGCATGCACGCGCGCGCGCGCGCACACACACACACACACACACACACACACACACACACACACACATACTATTATTCTAAGCCCAGATGCTATCAACTGTGAAGGACTGATACACAGGTAAATAACCATGTGTCTTTAAGAGAGTTTAAAGATCTGTTGAGGACTCAGTAACTGGCTATATTTTTGACTCCTGAGCACCAAGCATGCTTAAACAGTGAGTTAGGCAGTGTTGAGATACATACTCTTAACTGCTGGGCTGTCTCCCTCGCCCCAGATTAGCCTTTCTTCTCTTTGTAACCAAGTATCAGACAGAAACAATTGAAATAGGAAAAACTTAATTTGGATCCATGGTTTTAGAGGACCAGGCCCTGGTTGCTTGTTCCTATTCTCTTAAGTGAAGCATCAGGGTGTCAGAAGTGTGTGGTAGAGGAGGTTCTTCACCAGGAAGCAGAGAGGGAGACAGGAAGGGACTAGGGCCCTCACTTCGAGGAGTCAGACCAGTGAGCCACTTCCTCTATCTAAGCCGCATCTCCTAAACCTTCCAGAGTATCTCCAAACAGCACCAATGATAACAAGCCAGATGGCAGAATTTGAAAGTTTATTGTACTACTTATTAATATTGAGAACTTTGATTAAATTAGTAAAGGTCCTGGTGCCTTCTTACCTATAAAACTGTAATAAAAACTTTGCTCTGTAGGGCTTTACAAAAATTAAATGATAAATATATTTTAAGCAGTGCTAAGGACTCACTTATGTTCCTAGTCTATGTTAAGCAGTTAATACATCATCTTGGCTTTATTTTATTTTGCCCGTCTGTCTGTCTGTCTGTCTGTCTGTCTGTCTGTCTGTCTGTCTGTTTATCCATCCATCTATCCATCCATCCATCCATCCATCCATCCATCCATCCATCCATCCATCCATCCATCTATCTATCTATCTATCTATCTATCTATCTATCTATCTATCTATCTAGTTTTCCAGACAGGTTTTCTCTGTGTAGTCCTGGCTGTCCTGGACCTGTCCTGGAACTAACTCACCCTGTAGATCTCAAACTCAGAGACCAGTCCACCTCCGCCTCCCCAGTGCTGGGATTAAAGGTGTACACCACTACTGCCCAGGATCTTGGCAGTGCATTCAAATGTTAGAGTTAGTGTTAGGGTTAATTTAATCCCTGTAGTAGTTCCACAAAACCAGTATTATTTTATCCACTCATATATGAGAACTTCAAGACCCAGAGAAGAGAACCAATCTCCCCCAAGTGTTTGACAGTTCCATATGTCTTATTTCAGGGCAGACTGCATTAAGGAAGTATGCTCTGACTCTCAAAGTGACCCATAACCCCAAAACTGGAGACAAATTAAACTCCTAGTAGCATCCCCTGATTTAAGCTTGTCCCACAGATAGTCAGTTAGCATTATTTGATTGTGGTAATAAATTAGATTGGCCAGGTATTTTCCTCTTTTATTTTATGAACTATCCTGGGAGACAAGGCTTATTGAAAAATTAGCTTCTAATTTCCCATGACCAAAACTAGTTTGCTATAATTAATAAGTAAATTGATGGAGTTTTAGACAATGTGAGCGTATAGTCAGAAGGCTCTGTGAAAATGTTAACAAGAAGTGTGTCTTACACAGAGATGCAGGGGGTAGCTAGGGGGCTGCAAATAACAGCTCTGGGCTGAGATGGGTGGCCTCCTAGGGGTCTACTACTTCCCACCCATCAGTCCCCTCTGGAGATACCTACTCCAGGCTGGCTCTCCTCAGGCGCTTTCTTAATCTTCCTTAAAGAGTCTTTCCCTTTCTCGTCCTTTTTTCTTTCTTTCTTTCTTTCTTTCTTTTCTTTTTTTTTTTTTTTTTTTTTGCAGGTCTCACTACTACATAGTTCTGGCTGGCCTGGAACTTGAACTCACAGAGGTCCTCCTGCCTCTGCCTCCTGAGTGCCAAGATTAAAGGTGTATGCCATCTTGGCCAATTTTGAAGTCTTTATTATTTTTTTTTAAGATTCATTTACTTTTATTTGATGTGTATGAGTGTTTTGCCTGCAGTATCTATAGAAGTTGGAAGAGGGTTCTTGGATCCCTTGGAAATGGAGTTATAGATGACTGTGAGCTGCCATGTAGCAGCTGGGAACCAATCTTGGGTCCGCTGGAAGCACAGAGAATGTTCTTAACCACTGAACCTTCACACCAGCCCCCCAAAGAGTCTTTTAAATCTCTAACTTCTTTGCCTTCTAGTTGAGCTTCCAGAATGAAGTTGGGGGGTTAGGGTTAGGGTGACTGTAGAGGCCTGGAACACTATGGCTGGAGGGGCAGAGACAGACAGGTCCCAATTGTCCAGCAAGCCTAGCTCCACCAGAGAGCTCTAGATTCAGCGAGAAACCCACCTCAAAAATAAGGTAGAGAGCAATGAGAAGGATACCCAGTGGTCCAGGAGGGAGACCACTGACCATGAGTCGGGACATTTCTCATGGAGCATACAGGAGCATCCTGGGCCCGTTCCTATAGGAACAGCGGCAGGACTGTCCATCTGTGTGTCTTCTCTACACTGAACTGAAGCCTTTGTTGCCACTTGTCATTTTGCGCTCCCCATAGAGTCTGACATACGGCAGACACTCAGCAAATACCTGTCAGTGAGTGAACCAGTAGGGAGAGTTGCTGGAGATGTACCTGCTGGTACCACTCTAGCCTCACCCTGTAGCAACACCTGTCGAGCATCAGACACTTACTATGTGCCCAAAGTTGTGCCAAGCATAATGCACGAGTATGTCTATTAGTTAACCAATCCTCACAGAAGTTTTTATAGTGGATATCCTCTTAGCCCATTTTTGAAACCAAGTAAATTAAAACTTCAAGAAATTTTCTATTCTAAAGACTGAGTTACTACCACGTATCAGAAATAGCAGTCTATCTGTGTTCCCCTCAGTCCATGAATTTGATCACTCAATTAATTGTACTGTTGTAGAAGCTTGATTTTTTTTTTTTTTGAGTCAGAACTGGACTCCAAAAGTTGCATCAAGAGACTTCTTGTCCCCTCTCGGATCCTCAAGCAAACTGAGGTCATTGCACTTTTGGCAAGGGACAGAGAGAGACTGAGGCAGGGTGTCACGTATCCCACGCTAGCCTTGAACTTGTTGTGTAGCTGAGGATGACCTTGGCTTCTTAGTCCTCCTGTCTTCACCTCCTACATCCTATGTGCTAGGATTACAGGTGTGTGTCACCACACCCAGCTTCGTTGCCCTTGCTGTGTACTCTGTGGGCATGTCTCCACCAGCATATTCAATACATTGTCAAATAATTAATTATCTGGTTAGCTGGGCATCCTGACAACAGGGACTCTTGTTCACTTACGTTCCCCCATTGTGACTAGCGCAACGCCTGGAATACTGTAAGCGCTAAATAAATGTTTGCGGAGTTGATTAATTATCAAACTCTGAATAAACAATGGTTATTTAGAAGACATGTTGGCTGGAGTCGATTTTGACTCTGATCCAGGGATTTCTTCATGCAAGACCTGAATGGCCCAGGTGATAAGATAACACAATGGTTTCTGCACTTCTCTGTAGCTCATGTGGGGCTGGATTTATCGCCCTCTGGAGCACAAAGCTGGCCCTCAACTTTGCTGCTCGGTCAGCCGGTGACTTTAAGTGTGGGATTGTTGACTGCCACACAAGCTAACCGTGGAAGCCAAAAGCTCTGGCTGGTGCTGGGGTGGGGAATTTATTATGAGGTGTTAACAGGACCTCTGGGTCCCCAAGGACGGTGAGCAGAAGAAGATCGGGGGACGTGGTGCTCTACTTTCAAAGTTTTGATGACAAAATAAAGGATGACACACTAAACTAGGAAACGAGAAAGGCTTTAGTAAAACACAAACTATAACATTTTAGAGAAGTGAGTAGCAGCCCAGGCTTGGGAGTTCAACAGGTTAATTTCAGTTCTGATCTTCACCCTTTCTATCAAGAGGGAGAGTTACCCTCCATTTTATTGATAGTTTCTAAATAATCTGCTTGCTTTTTCTTAGTATAACAAATATCTAAAATGAACCCATTTTGAAAAACAGAAGGTTTATTTTGACTCACGGTTTTTGGGGATTCAGTCTGTAGTTTGGGGGTTAGCTTCCTTGCTTAGGGGCTTGTCATAAGTTATCACACCTCATAACTAGGACACAAGAGATGAAGAGAAAGAAATAATTGTTCCATAACCTCCTTCACGACATACTCTTAATGATGTGTAACTGCCTAGTAGGCCCCACTTCTCAGAAATCCCACCATCTCCCAATAGTATTATAGTGGGGTCCTAGCCTTTATGGCATGGGTATTTGAAGGGTCTTTCTGTTCCAAACCCTAACCCTAACCCTATGCATGTATGTGAAATATGCAACACACAGCAAGCATTAGATACTGCATGTGAAGTTGTTAAGGTCGGCCAGTTGTGTAGCAAAGGCTCAGCAAAGATACTTACATTCAAGCAATTAGAGATATAGTTGGAGGCTGGAGAGATGATAATGCAGCAGTTAAAAGCAGGTCCCTGTTTGGTTCCTAGAACCTACACTGGCAGTTTACAACCTCCTGTACTGACTCCAGGGAATCTGATGTCTTATTCTGGCCTCTGCAAGCACCTGTACTCATACACACACACACACACACACACACACACACACACACACACACAAATAAAAATAATAAAGTAAATCCTTTTTAAAATACGGGGGCTGGAGAAATGACTAAGCCGTAGAAAGATTATTCTTGCAGAGGATCTGGCTTCAGCTCTCAGCACTCACACTGGATAGCTTACAACCTCCTGTAAATCCAACTGCAGGGGGATCCAATGCTCCTGGGCCAGGCACTGTGCTTCTCCCTTCTCCATACATAGGTTCTATGCTCTCTCTAAACTAGGAAAGTGGGCCACAAGCTCTTCTCCCCGCATCCACATCCCTGAGTTCTCAGCCAATGCCTTCCCACTTGACCATAAACTCAGCCTCCACTCTAACTCTGAGCAATGCAATGTACACAGACTTGAAGCACTCTGCATGTTGTCCTGTCTGCATGCTCACAAAGCCATGTGAGAAAGCCAAGCTAGCCCCATGGTCTGATTGCCACTGTTTCATTGACCAATAGCCATCAACTTCAAAAGAATGTGAGCAAGACTATTTTAATTAAGATCACTGCCAGGCATGGTGACACATGCCTTTGATGCCAGCCTTCTGAAGGCAGAGGTAGTCAGAGCTCTGTGAGTTTAATGACAGCCTGGACTACACTGTAAGTTCCAGGACAACCAGGGCTACATAGAGAGACCCTGTCTCAAAAAAAAAAAAAAAAAAAAAGTAAAAAAGGAAGAACAAGAAATAAAGAAAAAAGAAAAAGATCTACTGGTTGACCACAGACACATTGGAGATCCTACAGAAACTGGCTGAATAGGCCTAGATCTTAAAATAAATCAAACTTACAGAATGTAAACTCAAAAAACTTGCATTTACTCTAAACAATTAAGTCCTGGGGTCCTTTTCTTATGCAGCAGAAGCTAACTAGCACAAGCTTCCAGCCAAGACTGGGGCCAATAAGCTTTTTCTGTAAAAGGCCAGATAGTAACTATTTTGGCTCTGTAAAGCCACAAGGCCTTTGTTGAAACTATTCAACTCTGCTGCTTTTGCCAAGGGGCCATAGACAACATGGAGAAAACGAGTCATGGCTGACTTTGGCTAGAAAGTTGTTGTTTGTTGATCCCTGTTCTAACACTGCAAACAGTCAATAATCACACAAGAGTGTGTACCAGCAAATGGCCATTGCACATGAGCAGCTGAATCTTACATTCTATTAGAAAGAGTCATTAGGGAGCCCACCACAGACTGGTCCACTGGAACCTCCAGGAGATGGTTAAGGCCATAGGAAGAACAAGAAGCTGGGTCATATGTCTCCCAACTCCACTCAGAACAGAGCTCTCCTTGCTGCATCAACTCTACAGCATTTGGGCCTGACCCCAATCTACTCCTGCCACCACAGAATGTTCTGGAACAGAGGACAGCAGCTTACAAAAGAGGCTAACCTGGGGGGGGGGGCGGCGCAGAAAGGGAGGGATGGTGGCATCCTCTCATATAGAAGCCTTCCCTACGGGGAAAGGTGTGGGTAGGAATAAGATGGGTTTTTACAAGTGAGAGGACCTACCACTGAAGGGTAGGTGGAGGCCACCTAGCAAGGAAGCTGTGCAGAAGAACATTAGCATCTAGAGCTGGGTGCAACTGATGACTGTGAAATTCCTCCTACAGGCTCAAGTGCTAAAGCCTTGGCCCTATTAAATGGCACTATATCATGAGGTGCTAGGAAATTGGGGAGGGTCAGTTGGAGGAGATAGGTTACTTAGGCATGCCCTAGGGCCTTCCCGTGGCTCATTTCTCTCTAACTCTTTATCTCTCTGGTTCCTGAACACCATGAAATGAGCAGGTCTGCTCTGTGATGCGATCTCTTACCACTGTCTAGAAACTGAGCTCTCTGATGCTGTAACTCAAAATAAATCCTTCACAAATCAACAGTCGTATGAAAATCCATATCTAATGCCAGTTGCTCCTGGGAGAATATATCCAAGACTGCTTTAACAAATTGCTACAAACTTGGGGGCTTACACAATAGACATCTATTGTTCTTCCATAGTCACAGAGGGAAGACGTCTGAAATGAACATGTGACCAGGGCTGTGCCTTCCCTAAACACTCTGGACAGGACCTTCCTTGCCTCTGTCTAGTTTCTGGTGGCTTCTGGCCACTGCTGGTATTCCTTGTCCAGTAGCACCCAACTAGCTTCTGCCTTCATCACCACATCCTCCCAAAGTCCATCTTCTTACAGGCATTGGACTAAGATCTTCCCTAGCATGCTGTGACCCCATAGCTGGGTTATATTTGCAAAGCTCCCATTTCCAAACAAGTTAGTACTGTTAGGTAGCAAGAGTTAAGACTCAAATCAGTCGTTTTAGGAATGCAGCCCAGAGCACAGAGAGAATGAGGAGGCACAGCTACAGGAAGATTGCACATAGGTACTGTGGTGTCACATGCACCCCAAGGGCTCACCCATTAACACATATTAAGAAGAAAAGTGTCATTGTCATAAGAGAAAGATGTAAAATACGCCTGTGGGATCTAGAAGTACAGATAACATGACTCATTAAGAGATGAAATGATAGATAGGTAGATAGATAGATAGACAGACAGACAGATGATATGTAGATAAATAGATGATAGAAAGATAGGTAGATGATATATGGATAGATAAATACATAGATGATAGTTAGGTCGATCAGGGGTAACAGGGATAGAGATGAAGATGGGCAAGGATAGACCTGAGGACCTGGAGACAGTATGGATCCAGCCCCATCAAGATGCTGAACTGTGAAAAGAAAGAGGTAGACAGAGGAATAACTTAATGGGATTGAGGGTATTTTTTGTTTGGTTGGTTTTGTTTGCTTCATTTAAGTAAGACTGACTGCACCAGGAGAAAGGACACCATTTCGTTTCGAGGGAGGTACTGAATATTGAGGCTATGAGCCTAGAGCTAGGGGCTGTGACACAATGTTCGATGGATTACCAGGATCTGGCATCTCTGGCAGATGAAAGAGGGAGGAGCCTGTGAGCAGGGGTCCTGGAATCCTTTCCTTAGTGTTTTATGACCCATTGCTACATGAGCGATCCCATATGCTGTCATTACAACAATCCTCTTTGCAACAACCATCCACCCATCTCCCCCGCAGAGGGTGGTGTAACTACATCTTCCTAGAACTGTCCTTTTGTGTTTCTTCGGCCAAAACTTATCAATAAATGCTTTCTGTGGACCCTGTCTCCTCAGGACTGAGAGGAGGAAGCATCAGCTCGCGGGGCTGGGTAATTCAAGCCATATTCTGCTGATGGTGACTGCACCTCCTTAGGTAGGCTGGACAGGATAATTATCATCATACTACACATAGAAAAGCAACCTAGGCATCATTGAGGAGAGCATTCAAGAGAGCATTACTGAGTAGAGGAAGTTTTAAGAGGTGGGGCCTGGTTGGAGATAGGGTTTGAAAAGACCTCTTTCCTCCTCCTGTGGTGACAGAACGGGCTTACTTCCCTAAAGGTAATGAGCTCAGCTGATAATAGACAAAAGCCTCAAAACCCAGGAGCTCAAGGAAACCACCGCCCCCTTTTAAGGAACCTCTGGTGTGTTGTTATCAGCAGAAAGCTGACCAATATACCCAGGATCTGAAGAATAGGCAGATACATATGGTACAGATCATTTTGATCACACTGGTGACTAGAGCTAATGATCACTTATTGATCATTGAGGAGCAATGACATGTCAGGGAAGCTGAGTTGGGGCAGGGATGCAGAGTCTATAAAAAAAAAACACAGGGGTGGGGGAATGGAACGGAGTGAGTTCTAGAAGGGAATGAAGAGGAATGGATCCAAAATGGTGATAATAGTAACAATAACCTACAATCTCAATGTGCAACATATGGTTTACAAAGCATTTTTACACTATTGGTTTGCATTTAGTCCTTATAATAGCCCTTGGAGAAGCAAGCAGAGAGGTACATTGTCCCCCTCCCTCCCCGGAGATTATGACTGTGAAGTGAGTGCTCTCCAAGCAGCAACGTATTCCAAAAGAATGCGGTGAGAACTCCGCCGCTGTTACCTGCCACCGTCGTCAGACATATATATCCTCCTGGATTGCCGTGGACAGCTCTTCTAGTTTGGGTGCCTGGTGACTCATCATAGCTAGCTCAGGCAGAAATCCTCTGGTCACTTGTCTTAAGGTTTCCCACCGCCCCAGCTGATCTCTGCTTCCCCAGCCAGATGTGCATCCTTCCTGCCTTTCTGTTGGCTGCCACCAGTGAAGGACTAAGAATGAACAGCCCCCACTGGAAAACTCAGTTAGGTGGAGTCCCAAGCCGTCTCCCAAGGATGGACTTCCTTCTTTACAAAATGACTCATCCACCCACCCGTTCCTTCAGCAAACCAGGGAATGCTCAGTGTTTACAAGACTCCAGGCTAGTAACCTCCAGACCCCACATGATCAGGACACACCTCTGCACTTGAAAGTGGAACAAAGTCACGCACAAGAAAGAGGTCAGGGCTGTGCAGGCCATGAAATGCAGAAAGGAAGACACACACAGAAAGGGGGAGTCCCTTTCCAACTTCTGTCCCTGCAACAAGAACCCTGGGGTAAGCAGCTTCTGTGAGAGAAGGGGGTTTGTTGTTGTTTGTTTGTGTTTGTTTGTTGTAGCTCACAGTTTTGGAATCTCCACTCTATGGTCCAATTGTCCCCAGGGTCTGTGGTGGGGCAGCACACCAAAAAGGGAATGCTGGGTACAGCAAGTAACTGTGAAACAGTTTGAGAACCAGGAAAGGAGCTAGGGTCCCATGATCCCCTTCAAGGTCACATCCACACCGTCCTAACTTCTTCCTACTAAGTCTCACTCATAAAGATTTCATGGAATCCAGTATAGACATGGGCTGCTTTTCTGTACATGAGCCCTCCCTGTCTCTTCCTGGTGCTATGATAAACTGTCCTGAGGAAAGATGGCCATATTCAGGCTCACAGTTCAAGGGAATACATTCCAATATGGTGGACAAAGGATGGCAGCAGGAGCAGAAAGCTGCCTGGCTGTCTTTCCTAGGCAGTCGGGAAGCAGAAAGAGGACAGGAAATGGGGCTGGATTATAAAATCAGAAGCAGGAGAAAGCCACAAGTTCTAGGCCAACCAGGGCTACATAGCAACATCCCGTCTCAGGTAGATAGATAGATAGATAGATAGATAGATAGATAGATAGATAGACAGACAGACAAAATAAATGGAGGGAAATGAGAGAGAAAGAGAGGGGAAGGGGAGTGGGAAGGAAAAACAGAGAGGAAGAAAAACAAAGGTTGCACAAGGTATAGATGAGATGACATATAGCCAGTGCACCGTTAGTGACCACCAATGCTATTTCACTTACACAAATGTAGCAGGCTCCTTCGGAGAGTAATTGGAAAGCCCAGAATCTAAGAATTGTAAAGGGAAAATCACCTGCCACCCCTAACGATGACCAAGTGTTGGTAACTGTGGCTGGTGACAGCCAGCAGGGGTTTCTAAGCAGGCAGCTGCAGTGCCAGCTTTGGAGATAGGCGGGGCTCAGCCCATCAACTGGTTTTGACCTTGGGCACACTACTTCACCCTTGGACTCTTGATTCTTCTGTATCACAGTTTGTGGGAGACACCAGCTTCCTGCGGTTGATGTGAGAATGTGAGCGTCACTATCAAATGCCCAATTCACAATAGGTCGCAGTGGTCTCAATGGGAACGAGAACAGACACGTGTGTTACAGGCAGTGAACGCCATGGCATTTAGGAATGACCATACAGAGGGAGCACGGGAGGCTGGCAAGGGCAGCAGAATGTCTCTCCAGGCCAAGCCTGGGAAAGCACTGACCTCCACACTCTATGGTTCCTATCTTCCACCTCTCTCCCTTCCCTCCAGGTCGGGATGCTGGCAGGAAGCAGCCTGTGGGTGGTGTGGAAGGTGTGGAAGCTGTGACAGTAATACCAACAGTAGCTGTAGTAATAGCTGGCACCTTCCTGGAGGATCGCTGTGTGCCAGGCATGGAGCCAAGCCCCTTCTCACCTCCCCCTCAATTCCAAGAAAGGGGGATGGAGGGATGGAAGGGTTCTGCTTCAGAAGCTAGGCCTGTGAGCGGCCTCCCGGAGATTGGGGGACTACATGGATGATGTCTGAGCCCCACCACCAGACCTTCCTAAACCCACCTCCCTGAGACCTCTGTTAAGTTTGTGCTTCCGAGAACAACCAAGTCAGTGGGAAATACACAGAGCGTGATACACATACCAGAAAGACTCCAGCATGGAAGAGGCTGACTCTTTCTCAGATTGGAACCTGCCCCATGAACCTCAAATCTACATTGCCATAGAAAGCAAGCAACCCCCCCCCCACACACACACACCCCAGCTCACAATGTGTTGAACATCAATTAAATGTAAACTGAGTCCTAAACACAAAAAGGAGATGCAGTAAGGCTGAGTTTGCTGGCCAGGATTTGTCTAGATGGGAGCCTAGCTTCTGTTAGAAGGCACGGACAAGCTTTGGGTACTCCAGAGCATATGCATAGTCAGAATAATTGATGGTAGTTTTCTCCATCAAACACAGGATGGTCTCAGTGGCCTCAGTGGATCCCTGATCCATGGACGATGTGGGGCATAGCCATCTCGTTTACCACTCTGAGTAGCACCAAGAGGCAGGAAGCACATTAGGAAACAAAACAAAACAACAACAAAAACCAAAACCAAATCTCAAATCCATACTACAACCCAGTTGTGTGACTGTAGATCAGTCACTTCTCATCCCTTATCTGAGCCTGAAATTTGACTAAGTTGAAACCCCGATTTGTGGCTTTCAAAGGTGACCCTCTTTAGTCATTCAAATCTGAATTTCTGGGTCATCAAATCGAGGCAAAAGAAACTGGTACCAGGCTTCTTCTAGATTCAGCATCAGTCACCACTCATACTATGGGTTAGGGTATTTGTGAGGCTCTGGGGGAAAGTCAGGCCGTTAAGAACTGTACAGTAGGGGCATGAACCCAGTGTAGGGGGAGGAGGGATCTGTTGCCAAGGGGGAGTGGGCTGCAAAGCAGAGTGAGCAAGACACACCAAGAGGAAAGGACAGTTCAGCTTGGGTTTTCTCGAGCCAGGCGATGCCAGCTTTCTCAGAACGTTTGCTGGGTAAGTGATGTAAGAGAGAGAGAGAGCTACCACCACAGAGATCAGCTAAGCAAGCACTCGAGGTTCAGGCCCTCGGCCCACCCACCTCATAGCTCATTGCCTTTACAGCAGCTATGCTGGTCCTCAGGCACCAGGAAAAGACGTCGACTGAATGTTCCAGGTCAGTGGAGAGGGTCCCTCTAAGGACAGATCCCTGGGGACAGAAGCCGCAGGTGGAGTGGCAAAGAGAAGTAAAAGCTGACAGGCACAGCTGAGCCCAGGGGAAGTACCAGCCGGAAAGGGGTGAGGCCAAGCAAGAGGAAGAGCTGGCACATCTGGATACTCACGAGGTGCCAAACCCTAGACCCATACACACCCTGCTCATATTATCTTTAATTCTTTCAAGAGATCTGTGAAGTCTGTATTGCTAGATCTACTTTAGAACAGAAAACCACAGCTCAGGCACTGGGAAACATCATGAACAACAAGAATCTGGGAAATGGAAGGAAGGTCTGGGATTTGAACCCAGATTCTGCCAATATTCTTCCCACCTCCCTGGGCTGTCTCCTGGGGAAGGACAGTATGGAGACTCAGGTCAGAATGGTGTATGATTCTAGTGCTTCCACCCTGCCAGCCACCCGACTGCCCCACTACTCCAAGTACATTGACTGACTGGATCTATAATCCAAACACTTCTGTGCACCCCTTGCTCTGGTGAGAACTTAGCCAGTCCCCTACCTTCTGTCCCAGCATTGATCTCCAGCACTGTAGATGTGCCATTGCTACCTATCTGCTTCCACAAGAGAACGAGGACTTCTTCTGGAATGTACATGGAAACGACTCCCCTTGCTCCAGAGACCCTATAAGAGCTGACCTCATCCAGCACCCAGAACACACTCAGTCTTCAGCCCTCTGTCAGGGGTTAGACGGTGACTTACTAAAAGATAGATCTTCATTAGCACCCAGACCCTGTGAGTGCTTCCTTACTTAGAAAAGGGGTCTTTGCAGATACAACAAACTCTAGGATACTGTCACAGCCTTGAGTCCAATGGTCAGTTGTCCTCAGAAGAAGCAAAAGGAGAGACAGCATTGGTTAGGAACAATGAAGGTTAAACTGCAGCCACAGGAACATCGGAAACTGGAAGTGAAGAGTCAGGAAGTTTCCTCAATGGAGCTTCTGCAGGGAGCATGGCTGTACCAACAATCAATCTCTCTCTCTCTCTCTCTCTCTCTCTCTCTCTCTCTCTCTCTCTCTCCTTCCTTCCTTCTTTCTTTCTTTCTTTCTGTATTTATTTTGCACTCTAGCACTATAAGACAATGTGTTTTAGTCACCAAGTTTGTGGACATTTGTTCTCAGGTTCTGAGATAATTAAACACCCTCTTCACGGTGCTCCAAACAAGCTTTTTAGGCTGAATGAGGCCTCAATGTGTCTGGGTCTCCAGGTTCCTTGCACACACACACACACACACACACACACACACACACACACACACACACACACGCCTATCCCTGACTACAGCGTGCTCTTTCACCTGCTCACTGCTGGCTAATCTCTGTCCTCCCATCCCTTCCTTAGAAAAGTCTCCGGCACATTCTCTAGGCAGGTCCTCTCTTGCTGTGTGTTCCTATCCTCTGCCTTTGCTTCTTCTTTTGCAGAACACTCTTGAGGGCTTATGACAGTTTTTTTTGCTTGTTTATTTCAATACCCAGTAAATGTCATGATAGGGACTTCTGTGTTCGGAGACAAGTGTACAGTAGCAACTTTTAAAAATTTCTCTAGAGACATCTGTAAGGTGCTGGGGATGAAGCTCTGTCATCGGAGAACCTCTCTGGCCCACTCAAAGCCCTGGGTACCATGCCAGCTGTCTTAGTAAGGGTTCTATTGTTGCAACAAAACACCATGACCAAAAAACAAGTTGGGGAGGAAAGGGTTTATTGGGCTTATACTTCTATATCTTTGCTCACCCTTAAGTCAGGACAGGAACTCAATCAGGGTAGGATCCTGGAGGCAGGAGTTGATGGAGAGGCCATGGAGGGGTGCTGCCTACTGGCTTGCTCTCATGCATTGCTCAGCCTGCTTTCCTATAGCACCCAGGACTAACAGCTCAGGATGGCATCACCCACAATGGGCTGAGCCTTCTGCCATTGATCACTAATTGAGAAAATGCCTTAGTGGATATCATGGAAGTATTTTCTCAATTGAGGCTCCTTTCTCCCTGATAACTCTAATTTGTGCCAAGTTGACACACAAACCCAGATAATATACCAGCCCTTCATTAAATAAACTGGCCTGGTGATACACACCTGTGATTCCAGCACCAGAGAAATCGAGTAGGAGGATCAGAACTTTAAGGTCATCCTCAGCTATATAATGAGTTTGAGGCCAACCTGCAGTACATGAGAACCTGTCTCAAAGCAAAACAGCCATGTTATCCACTACACCCCTCTGCTTCCTATCCTCCCAACTCAGAGTGACT